>NC_057803.1:172558494-172723587 GCF_018294505.1 Triticum aestivum
CCAACCCGAATCTCGAGGGCGAGATTCATCTTAAGGGGGGTAGGTTTGTAACATCCCAAATTTTCAATTTGGAATGTTATACATTAGATCATCATGCATATCATATTTTATTTTGCATTTTGGTTGATCCTAGAAATTCTACGCAACTCAAGGACCCACGGAGAGAGTTGGGGATTTCGTTATTTTCATATTTGAGTTTTCTCAAATTTTGAGAATAGGATCATTTGATTTTATTTATTTTATCATCAATTATTTCTATTACAAAAATATGAGAGAGGGAATAAAATGACTTTCCCAAAATAAAGAAATATTGAGGATTAATAATAAAATCAAATAAGATTTTATTTCGGAGTTTTTCGGTGTTTTATTTGAATTTAGGAAAAATGTGCGTTTTTCAAAATTGCATTTAGGTCCCAAATAAATGTTCACCTTGTGCGGCTTGATTTTAGAAGCCCGTGAAAATTTATTTCGGAATTTTTGGAGTCCGTTTAGTATTTCTTTTTATTTTTCTTCTGCGCGTAATATTAAAAAAACGAACCGACCTACGGGCCGTGTCCGACTAGGACTCCGGCCCGAGGTGGCTTTATAAGCCGGCCCAGCCCGGGAACCCTAGCCCCGAGCCACCCCAGCCGCCGCCCCGCCGCGCCGCCCGCCGTCGCCCCCCGCGCCGCCCCGCGCCGCCGCCCCGCCGCACGCTCGCCGAGGTTCGCCGCCGCCTCGAAATCCGTGCCGGTTTTTTAGAAAACCGATCGATTTTCCGTCGGTTTTTCGTCGGTTTTTTTAGATTCAGGTTTATTTAAATAGAACGGTTTTTTTGATTTATTTAAATAGCGAGCGTTCGTCCGTTCGTTCGTTCTAGCGAACGTTCATCGTTTTTCTTTTTCTCGGATTAAATCCGCGATTTTTCTGATCGCGATTCCTGATCCGATTTTCGTTTTAGTGTAACTTTTCGCTCGTTTATAGGAATCAGGCGATTCAAGCGCCTGGAGTTTCGTCTCGAAACCCATTATCCATTTAACCAACTTAAACAAGATTTTGCTACTATAAAATTTTCCCTAGATCCAGATTAGTAGAATGAAGTTGTTTTCTTTCGCCATTTGACTTTCGGTGCTTCGTTCGATTTGATTCTTTTTGTCAACCAGAGTTCTTAAGTTGAACCTTCTGTATAGATCACTTATTTGAGTTTTACCTGTGCATTAGATGAGTACTTATTGTATGCTTGTTTGTTGTCTGCGATAGAATACCCGAAGTGCGCCGCTTGTTACTTCGAATCGCTAGGTTTCCCGGATCATCGGCAAGGCAAGTAACACTTTGATCATACCTTTCCTACTACCCAGTTTTATTGCATTAGATCAATCCTCACACATTGCATGATTAGGATCTAATTAAATTGTGGGATGGGAAGTAGTTGAGGTAGTACCTATTACCTGTTTATTATCAAACCTTTGGGAGTTACTTCTACGTTTGCTTATTATGCCATGCTATGCTAGTAGACGTGGATTGGGTGAGTGATATCCATGACAGATGTGAGTTTGTTAATTAATGGTTTATCTAAGGTGGCAACTTAAACACACATCTGGGTGGATTGAGGCACCTGGGTATTCCAGGACTTGCCTGTTTTCTTTTGGACCGCCACCCAGGCTCAAAGGGATCATGAGACTATTCATACTAGAAACTTCCGTGTGCAGCCACAAGCTATTATGGGCTCTAGCATAGTTGACTAAGTCGTGCGAACTCTTACAGTGGTAGACTAGCAGATGTAGGGGATGTAGGTGGTACGGTCTACCCGATCGTAAGGTGCTAGCGCTTCTGAAACACTATGTCTTGGTCATCCGTCTTCTCAAACACCATGTAGTGCGAGAAACCAAACGGAGGCGATCGAGTCTTGTGGGGAATAGTGCGCAAACCTCTGCAGAGTGTAATAAACTAATCATGGTTAGCCGTGTCCCCGGTTATGGACATCTTGAGTATCTAGTACCTGGATTATCATGTGAATCTCAACATGTTACTCTAAATTAATTTTGTTGGGTTTGTTTAATGATGATGCTTAATTGGGATTGAGAATGCTGTCAACCATTCTCAATGTTTAACAACTACCATGATAGTAAATAAATTTTATTCCTTTGAAGTAGGGAAAAATTGGCTTTACGCAAAACTGTAACCATAGAGCTTTCCACCAGCCAAATATGCATATAGTATAGCTGTTTCATTCCATTACTCTCTATGTGTTACATTGCCAGCATATTCCATGTGCTGACCCGTTTCGGGCTGCAACGTTAATGTTGCAGACTTTTCAGACGACGATTAAGGAGTTTTTAGGTCATGGTTCTATACTCAGTGATGCCGTTGGAGTTGATGGACTCACTTATCTTCCAAGCCTTCCGCTGTTATCGTTATTAGGTGGCCTTAAGCCATATTTATTGTAATAAGTTCTCTATGGAGACACTCGATGTAATAAGTGTGTGATTGCTACTTTGCTATAAATCCTCCGAGTACTGTGTGGTGTCAGCATTACTGATCCAGGGATGACACCGGAGCACAGAGATCAGACTGTTTGAGGTCTGGTCGCTACACTTGTGGATTCCACCATCAAGAAACCTATGGGAAGGATTAATGATGTTCTTATTGTTGCAAATAGGAATTATGTGCCCATATATTTCATTGTTCTTGATATAGATTGCAATCCTACATGTCCTATTATTCTTGGTAGACCTTTCCTTAGAACGATTGATGCAATTATTGACATGAAAGAAGGAAATATTAGATTCCAATTTCCGTTAAGGAAAGGCATGGAACACTTTCCTAGAAATGAAATTAAATTACCTTATGAATCTATTATGAGAGCCACATATGGACTGTATACCAAAGATGACAATACCTAGATCTATTCTTGCTTTTATGCCTAGCTAGGGTCGTTAAATGATAGCGCTTGTTGAGAGGCAACCCAATTTTATTTTTGTTCCTTGATTTTTGTTCCTGTTTAGTAAAAAATAAATCATCTGTCCTCTGTTATGATTGTGTTTTTTATGTTTTAATTAGTGTTTGCGCCATGTAAAACCTTTAGGATCTTCGTGGATGATTGTTATTTGATCTTGCTAGAAAAAAACAGAAAGTATGCTCTCATGAGAGTAATTTTCATTTTTTACCAGAGAGCAATAAAATACTGATTAAAACTGTAGTAGATCAATATAAAAATTATTTAGGACTTCCTAATTTCTCAGGAATTTTGGAGTTACGGAAGTATTCAAAACCTATAGATTACTACAGACTGTTCGGTTTTTGACAGATTCTGTTTTTCGTGTGTTGTTTGCTTATTTTGATGAATCTATGGCTAGTATCAGGGGGTATGAACCATAGAGAAGTTTGAATACAGTAGGTTTAACACCAATATAAATAAAGAATGAGTTTATTACAGTACCTTAAGGTGGTGATTTTTTCTTATATTAACGGAGCTCATGAGATTTTCTGTTGAGTTTTGTGTTGTGAAGTTTTCATGATTTTGGGTAAAGATTTGATGGATTTCGGAACAAGGAGTACGAAAAGCCTAAGGTTGGGGATACCCAAGGCACCCCAAGGTAAAATTCAAGAACAACGAAAAGCCTAAGCTTGGGGATGCCCCGGAAGCCATCCCCTCTTTCGTCTTCATCTATCGGTAACTTTACTTGAGGCTATATTTTTATTCACCACATGATATGTGTTTTGCTTGGAGCGTCTTGTATGATTTGAGTATTTGCTTTTAGTTTACCACAATCATCCTTACTGTACACACACTTTGGGAGAGACACACATGAATCGTAATTTATTAGAATACTCTATGTGCTTCACTTATATCTTTTGAGCTAGATAATTTTGCTCTAGTGCTTCACTTATATCTTTTTAGAGCACGGTGGTGGTTTTATTTTATAGAAATTATTGATCTCTCATACTTCACTTATAATATTTTGAGAGTATTTTAGAACAGCATGGTAATTTGCTTTGGCTATAAAATTAGTCATAATATGATAGGCATCCAAGATGGGTATAATAAAAACTTTCATATAGAGTGCACTAAATGTTATGAGAAGCTTGATACTTGATGGTTGTTTTGAGATATAAAGATGGTGATATTCGATTTGTGCTAGTTGAGTAATTGTGGAATTGAGAAATACTTGTGTTGAAGTTGGCAAGTCCCGTAGCATGCACGTATGGTAAACATTGTGTGACAAATTTGAAGCATGGGGTGTTCTTTGATTGCTTTCCTTATGAGTGGCGGTCAGGGACGAGCGATGGTCTTTTCCTACCAATCTATCCCCCTAGGAGCATGCACATAGTGCTTGGTTTTGGTGACTTGTAGATTTTTGCAATAAGTATGTGAGTTCTTTATGACTAATGTTGAGTCCATGGATTTATACGCACTCTCACCCTTCCATCATTGCTAGCCTCTTCGGTACCGTGCATTGCACTTTCTCACCTCGAGAGTTGGTGCAAACTTCATCGGTGCATCCAAACCCCTTGATATGATACGCTCTATCACACATAAGCCTCCTTATATATTCCTCAAAACAGCCACCATACCTGCCTATTATGGCATTTCCATAGCCATTCCGAGATATATTTCCATGCAACTTTCCACTGTTCCGTTTATTATGACACGCTCCATCATTGTCATATTTCCTTGCATGATCATGTAGTTGACATCGTATTTGTGCAAAGCCACCTTCATAATTCTTTCATACATGTCACTCTTGATTCATTGCATATCCCGGTACACCACCGGAGGCATTCACATAGAGTCATATGTTGTTTCAAGTATCGAGTTGTAATTCTTGAGTTGTAAGTAAATAAAAGTGTGATGATTTTCATTATTAGAGCATTGTCCCGTGTGAGGAAAGTTCTTCGGAAAAAAAGAGAAGAGAAAAAAGAGAGAAAGAAAAAAATGAGAGAAAAAGAGAGAAGGGGCAATGTTACTATCCTTTTTCCACACTTGTGCTTCAAAGTAGCACCATGATCTTCATGATAGAGAGTCTCCTATTTTGTCACTTTCATATACTAGTGGGAGTTTTTTTCATTATATAACTTGGCTTGTATATTCCAATGATGGGCTTCCTCAAAAATGCCCTAGGTCTTCGTGAGCAAGCAAGTTGGATGCACACTCACTTAGTTTCTTTTGTTGAGCATTCATATATTTATAGCTCTAGTGCATCCGTTGCATGGCAATCCCTACTCCTTGCATTGACATTAATTGATGGGCATCTCCATAGCCCATTGATTAGCCGTGTCAATGTGAGACTTTCTCCCTTTTTGTCTTCTCACACAACCTCCATCATCATATTCTATTCCACCCATAGTGATATGTCCATGGCCCATACTCATATATTGCGTGAAAGTTGAAAGAGTTTGAAAAGGCTAAAGTATGAAACAATTGCTTGGCTTGTCATCGGGGTTGTGCATGATGGGAGCATTTTGTGTGACAAAAATGAAGCATGGCCACACTATATGATTTTGTAGGGATAAGCTTTCTTTGACTATGTTATTTTGATAAGACATAATTGCTTGGTTAGCATGCTTGAAGTATTATTATTTTTATGTCAATATTAAACTTCTGTCTAGAATCTTTTGGATATCAACATTCATGCCGCAATAAAGAGAATATATTGAAAATTATGTTAGGTAGCATTCCACATCAAAAATTCTGTTTTTATCATTTACCTACTCGAGGACGAGCAGGAATTAAGCTTGGGGATGCTTGATACGTCTCCAGCGTATCTATAATTTTTGATTGTTCCATGCTATTATATTATCTGTTTTGGATGTTTAATGGGATTTATTATGCACTTTTATATTATTGTTGGGACTAACCTATTAACCGAAGGCCCAGTGCAAATTGCTATTTTTTGCCTATTTCAGTGTTTCGCAGAAAAGGAATATCAAACGGAATCCAAACGGAATGAAACCTTCGTACGAATCTTTTTTTGGAACAAACGCAATCTAGGAGACTTGGAGTGGAGGTCAAGGAAGCAACGAGGCGGCCATGAGGTAGGGCGGCGCGCCCGGGGGGCAGGTGCGCCCCCACCCTCGTGGGCCGCTTGTGGCTCCACCGACCTACTTCTTTCACCTATATATACTCTTATACCCTGAAAACATCCAAGGGAGCCACGAAACCACTTTTCCACCACCGCAACCTTCTGTACCCATGAGATCCCATCTGGGGACCTTTTCCGACGATCTGTCGGAGGGGGATTCAATCACGGAGGGCTTCTACATCAACACCATAGCCTCTCCGATGATGTGTGAGTAGTTTACCACAGACCTTCGGGTCCATAGTTATTAGCAGATGGCTTCTTCTCTCTCTTTGGATCTCAATACAAAGTTCTCCTCGATGTTCTTGGAGATCTATTCAATGTAATTCTTTTTGCTGTGTGTTTGCCGAGATCTGATAAATTGTGGGTTTATGATTAAGATTATCTATGAACAATATTTGATTCTTCTCTGAATTCTTATATGCGTGATTTGATATCTTTGCAAGTCTCTTCGAATTATCAGTTTGGTATGGCCTACTAGATTGATCTTTCTTGCAAAGGGAGAAGTGCTTAGCTTTGAGTTCAATCTTGTAGTGTCCTTTCCGAGTGACAGCAGGGGCAGCAAGGCACGTATTGTATTGTTGCCATCGAGGATAAAAAGATGGGGTTTATATCATATTGCTTGAGTTTATCCCTCTACATCATTACATCTTGCCTAATGAGTTACTCTATTCTTATGAACTTAATACTCTAGATGCATGCTGGATAGCAGTCGATGTGTGGAGTAATAGTAGTAGATGCAGAATCGTTTTGCTCTACTTGACACGGACGTGATGCCTATGTTCATGATCATCCCTAGATATCATCATAACTATGCGCTTTTCTATCAATTGCTCGGCAGTAATTTGTTCACCCACCGTAATTTATGCTATCTTGAGGGAAGCCACTAGTGAAACCTATGGCCCCTGGGTCTACTTTACATCATATTATTTTCCCATCAACTAGCTATTTTTGTCCTCGTTTATTTTGCAATCTTATTTTTCAATCTATACAACAAAAATACCAAGAATATTTATCTTATTATCTTTATCAGATCTCACTTTCGTAAGTGACCGTGAAGGCATTGACAACCCCTTTATCGCATTGGTTGCGAGGTTCTTTTTTGTTTGTGTAGGTACTAGGCGACTTGCGTGTAGTCTCCTACTCGATTGATACCTTGGTTCTCAAAAATGGAGGGAAATGCTTACGCTACTTTGCTGCATCATCCTTTTCTCTTCAAGGGAAAACCAACGCATACTCACTGGAGGAAGAGCAAGAAGCCTCCTGATAGTTTGAATCAGAAGAATTAAGTGGATGGGAAATGAGACCCGCCAGTGGATAAAAAGAGTTTAAATTTGGAAAGACCTCGTTTCGACGTTTCCGTGGAGCTGGAGTATTTGGTAAGCCGGACGATAACTCTTCACCTCTGCTGGTCCGAGCTTGTCGCAGGTTCTCGTGCTGATGTTGCTTCAAAAGAAAGTGAGGATCTGAATGAGCTAAGGGGTGCGAAAAGCTTACTTTCCAGTTACCCATCGAATTTGCTGTGTTGGCAAAGGCTCTGAGTCGGAGGAAATAATACTTACCTCTTCTTTGACCGCTTGACTGGCCCCCGTGTCATCCTGATGATAATCAATGTCAATAAGATGGTTGAAAAAGGAGCCAAGGGAATCAAGGTCTACCTCTGACTCAGAACTGTCGTCCAGACCAAGCATCTCGGAAATAGTTAATTTCTTCTTATTCTTCTTGACGACTTCGGTTTGGCCCTGGCCTTCTTGGCAGCTTCATGGTCATACTCCTTGTTCCAGAAATCACATACAGCCTGTGAAAATCATCAAAGTTGAGTCAATAGAACATTTGAGTAATAAGGTGAAATAAGTACTTTAGAGACATACATCTGGTGGCGGATTAAGCTTGCAGAAAGGGTTTAGTCCCACTTTGCTACAGCTCTCCAGGTTCTCATTCAGAAGGGTTTTTGTCATTTCATTGATGGCATCATCAGTTAAGCACACGGAGCTGTGGTGCAGTGGATCTTTTACACCACCCGTGTAAGTGCACATTAAGCCGGGGCGGAGGCTCAAGGGTATGATTCGCCAAGAAACACAGAACCGAACCAAGTCAACACCAGTTAACCCATTTCTCAGCAGGGCCTTGACCTTTGCAATAGTAGGAGCAAGCTTGGCACATTCAGCAATGGTAAGCTTTTCAGGAAGATGATGCTTTGGGTCGAGCCACTAGACGCGATAACCCGACAGAGGATTCTCGTCAGCCGGAGAAGTATCTTTGCAATAGAACTAGGTTTGGTTCCAATCTTTTGGATGACTTGGCAGGTGAGCTTGGGGGAAGATGGTGTCTTGTCTCCGTTGAATTGAGACCCCGCCAAGTTCTAAGCTGGGTCCATGATACGTCTCCAACGTATCTATAACTTAAGAAGTATTCATGCTATTATATTACCAACCTTGGATGTTTTATATGCATTTATATGCTATTTTATATGGTTTTTGGGACTAACCTATTAACCTAGAGCCCAGTGCCAGTTTCTGTTTTTCCTTGTTTTTGAGTTTTACAGAAAAGGAATATCAAATGGAGTCCAATTGACGTGCCAATTTTTGAAGATTTTTTATGGACCAAAAGAAGACCCCGGAGTAAAAGAGTTGGGCCATAAGAGTCCCAGGCTGTCCATGAGGTTGGGGGGCGCGCCCACCCCCTCTAGGCATGGGCCCCTGCCTCGTGGATGCCTCGTGCACCTCCTTGACGTGAGACCGACGCCAAAAATTCCTATAAATACAAAAACCTCGGAAAGTTAACGTAGATCGGGAGTTTCGCTGCCAGAAGCCTCCGTAGCCACCAAAAACCAATCTAGGCCCTCTCTAGCACCCTGCCGGAGGGGGCCGTCATCGCTGGAGGGAATGCGGGAGGATCCCGGATGGACCATCATCACCATGAGGGCCAAGGACCAGAGGGAGAACCTCTCCCCATCTAGGGGGGAGGCCATGGAGGAGGAAGCACAAGGGGGAGAACCTCTCCTCCTCTCTCTCGGTGGCACCGGAGTGCCATCGGGAGGGGAATCATCACCGCGGTGATCGTCTTCATCAACATCACCATCATCATCATCACCCTCATCTCGTTTACGCGGTCCACTCTCCCGCACCCCGCTGTAATCCCTACTTGAACATGGTTCTTTATGCCACATATTATGATCCAATGATGTGTTGCCATCCTATGATGTTTTGAGTAGTTATCCTTTGTCTTTGGGTTGATTTATGATTTAGATTGGTATGAGTTGTATGTTTTACTTTGGTGCTGTCCTATGGTGCCCTCCGTGTCGTGCAAGCGTGAGGGGTTACCGTTGTAGGGTGTTGCAATACGTTTATGATTCACTTATAGTGGGTTGCGTGAGTGACTGAAACACAAACCCGAGTAAGGGGGTTGTTGCGTATGGGATAAAGAGGACTTGATGCTTTAATGCTATGGTTTGGTTTTACCTTACTGATCTTTAGTAGTTGCGGATGCTTGCTAGAGTTCCAATCGTAAGTGCATATGATCCAAGTAGAGAAAGTATGTTAGCTGATGCATCTCCCTCATATGAAACTGCAATAGTGATTACCGGTCTTGTTAACAATTGCCTAGGACAATTCCGCACACCGATCCACCATTATTCCACACTCGCTATTTATAATATTTAGTAATATATTCTAACTTCATGATAACAGCACCTACTTTTATATTTTAGCTCTCCGATATCATACAAAGTTATCCTCTTCATACCCACAACCTAGATTTATTTCTCGTTGCTAGTTGGAAGCAAATGTTCAGTGTACATAGAGTCGTATTAGTGGCAGATAGGGCTTGAGAGAATACTGATCTTCTCTTTAGCTCCTTATGGGTTCGACACTCCATGCTTATCACTTCCACCTTTGGAAATTGCTACGATGATTCCTTGCACTTGGGGATTATCAAGCTCTTTTCTGGCGCCGTTGCCGGGGAGCAATAGTGTGGGGTTGATATTCTCGTGTATGCTTGTTTGCTTTCTTCACTAAGTAGATTTTCTTTTTTCTTTTTTTGTTTCTGTTTAGTTGTGGGTGAAACATAAAAAAATTAAAAGAATGAAATACCCCAAAAAAATTACTTGCCTCTCATGCCTAAAAAGTTTTTCAAAAAGAGAAGTGATTGGAAAGTTATGCATTGAAGAAGTGAGGGTCGACCTTGAGCACTTGTGTTCATGCTCACGGAAACAATGTAGAATTTTTCATGGAAGTTTCTCTGTAAATAATTATCCCCTTATATATATATCCATTGTATTATAAAAATAATGTGCCAACCTTTGGTTTTAGGATGATTGGATTGCTTGTTTACTATGTGCAGAACAAAAACAGACACTTTGGCTGTAGAGCGTGATTTTACATTTTTTACTGGAAAGTCAAATGGGTATGAAACTTTTTTCATATTACTTATGTATAAATTTTTCAAATTGTCAAATTTATTTCATAATTTTTGGAGATACAGAAGTTTACTAAACCTTCAGATTACTACAGACTGTCCTGTTTTAGACAGATTCTGTTTTTCGTGTGTTGTTTGCTTATTTTGATGAATCTATGGGTAGTATCGGGGGGTATGAACCATGGTGAAGTTGGAATACAGTATATATAGTTCTAATATGAAATTGGAATGAGTTTGCAATAGTACGTAAAGGTAGTGATTTGCTTTATTATACTAACGGATCTCACAAAGTTTTTTGTTAAGTTCTTTGTGGATGAAGTGTTCGAAGAACAAGGAGTTACCGATGTGAGAAGAATAAAGAGAGGCAAGAGCTCAAGCTTGGGGATGCCAAAGGCACCCCAAGTAAATATTCTATGGATACTCAAGCATCTAAGCTTGGGGATGCCCCGGTTGGCATCCCATCTTTCTTCTTCAACAATTATCGGTATACCTCGGTTTTTGTTTCGTTAACATGATTTGTGTCCTTTGCTTTTTTTTGTTCTTCCTTTATGAACCATGCTAGTATGATATAGCCCTTCACTGATTTATATAATGCTTCATGTGCTTCACTTATATCTTTTAAGTATGATCTTATAGAATTGCTCTTTGTGCTTCACTTAAATCTTTTGAGTATGGTTTTATAGAATGCTTCGTGTGCTTCACTTATACATTTTGAGCTTGGACATTGGTTATTTTATATTAATTTTATAAATATCCATGAACTTCACTTATATATTTTGGAGTTTGAATAATACTATCATCTAAAGCGGGTTTGGAAGAGTGTCAACTCTAGGAACTAGTGATCCCGCTATTCCGAATGAGAAGAATTTTGCTTATGTGGAGAGTAGAAAAATTTCTATGCTTGTAGATCATGAAAAGAATGATTTATGTGAAATCATTCATGATGATACTTAAAATTATTATGAGGGAGGAATACATGCTTGTAGGAGTGCAATAATATCAAGTTTTCTCTCTATGTGCTTAAAGTTTTGAAGTTATACTTGTTTTTCCTTCCTATGCTAGTTGATTCTTGTTCCCATAAATTGTGTGCTCACAACATCCCTAGGCATAGGAAGTGGGTTAGGTTTAAATTTTCTAGTCATATTCTTCATGATGCTCTCTTTATGTCTCAATTCTTATCTTTTATGTGAGCATCATTGAAATCATCATGCCCAGCTAAAAGGCATTAAAGAAAAGCGCTTGTTGGGAGACAACCCAATATTTACCCTTAATGTTTTTGTGTGTTCTCATGATTAAGATACTATAGTAATCATGTTTTATAGCTTTTTTTCAATAAAGTGCCAAGTAAGACCATTGGGAAGACTTGGGTGAAAGTTAATGTGATCTTGCTGTAAAAAACAGAAACTTTGCGCTCACGAGATTTGCTGCCAATTTTTTATTGGAGAGTGAGATTAGGTTGATTCTTTTTGCAGAATATTAATAGACAAATTCCTCACGTACACCAATTTATTTCATAATTTTTTGAGTATCATAGGTATGGTTAGTGTTCAGATCATTACAGACTGTTCTGTTTCTGACAGATTCTGTTTTGATTGCATAGTTTGCTTGTTTTCTAGTTTCTATGACTTATATTTCTCAATATAAATTGTAGAAATGATATGGTACAGTAGTAATTGTGTGAGAACAATTATGATCTTTGTCTTTGACAGTACCAAGGTGAATGGTTTAATCTTTATCATACTAACCTATCTCACAAAGTTCCATTAAGTTTTGTGTGATTGAAGTTTTCAAGCTTTGGGTGAGATATCGATATGAGGAGAATAAGGAGTGGAAAGAACCTAAGCTTGGGGATTCCCAAGGCACCCCAAAGTAATATTCAAGGAAGACTCAAGCGCCTAAGCTTGGGGATGCCCCGGAAGGCATCCCCTCTTTCGTCTTCAAAACTATCGGTATACCTTACTCGGAGTTATATTTTTATTCGTCACATGATATGTGTTTTGCTTGGAGCGTATTTTCAATTTTACTTGACATTTGAATAAAATCATTGGATCTGAAATATTAAATGAAAAAGAATCCTTCCATGGCTAGTTAATTATTTGACTACTCAGTGTCCTTCACTATTATCTTTTGAAGTAGTTTGTCATTTACTCACGTGCGTCATGTATATCCTATGAGTAAATGGTTGAATAATTGAACATCATAAATCTGAATTTATATATGTTTCATATGCTTATACCATGGGTAGTAATGACTTCACATAGAATAAGTATAGGTAGTAAACTTATTGAAAGTTAGCAAACGTAGAATTGGTCACTTGAACAATTCATGAAAGAATATTGAAGGAACAGAGATTTCACATATAAATATACTATCTTGGACATATTTTGTAATTGTGAGCACTCATTAAAATATGACATGCTAAAAGGTTGATGTCGGACAAGGAAGACAACGTAATGGGTTATGTTTTCTTATATCTGAAATAAAGTATATTGTCTTGGATCATCCAACATGTTGAGCTTGCTTTTCCCCCTCATGCTAGCCAAATTCTTTGCACCAAGTAGAGATACTACTTGTGCTTCCAAACATTCCTTAAACTAGTTTTGCCATGAGAGTCCACCATACCTACCTATGGATTGAGTAAGATCCTTCAAGTAAGTTGTCATCGGCATGCGATAAAAATTGCCTTCTAAATATGTATGATCTATTAATGTGGAGAAAATAAGCTTTATACGATCGTGTGATGTGGAAGAAATAAAAGCGACGGACTGCATAATAAAGGTCCATATCACAAGTGGCAATACAAAGTGACGTTCTTTTGCATTAAGATTTTGTGCATCCAACCCTAAAAGCGCATGACAACCTCTTCTTCCCTCTACGAAGGGCCTATCTTTTACTTTTATCTTCTACCATTATGCAAGAGTCATGGTGATCTTGACCTTTCCTTTTTACATTTTATCCTTTGGCAAGCACATTGTGTTGGAAAGATCCTGATATATATATATCCAATTAGATGTAAGTTTTCATGAACTATTGTTGTTGACATTACCCTTGAGGTAAAACGTTGGGAGGCAAAACTATAAGACCCTATCTTTCTCTGTGTCCGATTAAAACTTTGAACCCATAAATATCATGTGAGTGTCAGCAATTGTGAAAGACTAAATGATAGTTGACTACGTGGAGTTTGCTAAATCAAAGCTCTGACATAGACCCTTCCTGAAAGTAAGATGAATTGCAATTGTTTGATGACTGAGAATATAGTTTGTTAGTTTCAAGAGAGTTTATGATCTACACTTTAACATGTGAATAGGTTGTTACTTGATCATTAAAAGTTTTATGAAAATGAGCTACTGTTATGATATATAATGATGCTAGAAAAAGTGATTGGAACTATCATTGATGAAACTTATCCACTTGCTAGCATTCACACTTCATAAATGATTTCTTTTATCATCTACCTACTCGAGGACGAGCAGGAATTAAGCTTGGGATGCTGATACGTCTCCAACGTATCTATAATTTATGAAGTATTCATGCTATTATATTATCAACCTTGGATGTTTTATATGCATTTATATGCTATTTTTTATGGTTTTTAGGACTAACCTACTAACCTAGAGCCCAGTGCCAGTTTTTGTTTTTTCCTTGTTTTTGAGTTTTACAGAAAAGGAATATCAAACGGAGTCTAATTGACGTGCCAATTTTTGACGATTTTTTATGGACCAAAAGAAGACCCCGGAGTAAAAGAGTTGGGCCAGAAGAGTCTCGGGCTGTCCACGAGGGTGGGGGCGCGCCCACCCCCTGGGCGTGGGCCCCTGCCTCGTGGATGCCTCGGGAAATTCCTATAAATACAGAAACCTCAGAAAATTAACCTAGATCGGAGGTTCCGCCGCTAGAAGCCTCCGTAGCCACTGAAAACCAATCTAGGCCCTCTCTGGCACCCTGCCGGAGGGGGCCGTCATCACCGGAGGGCATGGAAGAGGATCCCGGAGGGGCCATCATCACCATGAAGGCCAAGGACCAGAGGGAGAACCTCTCCCCATCTAGGGGGGAGTCCATGGAGGAGGAAGCACAGGGGGGAGAACCTCTCCTCCTCTCTCTCGGTGGCACCAGAGTGCCATCGGGAGGGGAATCATCACCGCGGTGATCGTCTTCATCAACATCACCATCATCATCATCACCCTCATCTCGTTTATGCGGTCCACTCTCCCGCACCCCGCTGTAATCCCTACTTGAACATGGTGCTTTATGCCACATATTATGATCCAATGATGTGTTGCCATCCTATGATGTTTTGAGTAGTTATCCTTTGTCTTTGGGTTGATTTATGATCTAGATTGGTATGAGTTGTATGTTTTACTTTGGTGTTGTCCTATGGTGCCCTCCGTGTCGTGCAAGCGTGAGGGGTTCCCGCTGTAGGGTGTTGCAATACATTTATGATTCGCTTATAGTGGGTTGCATGAGTGACTGAAACACAAACCCGAGTAAGGTGGTTGTTGCATATGGGATAAAGAGGACTTGATGCTTTAATGCCATGGTTGGGTTTTACCTTAATGATCTTTAGTAGTTGCGGATGCTTGCTAGAGTTCCAATCATAAGTGTATATGATCCAAGTAGAGAAAGTATGTTAGCTTATGTCTCTCCCTCATATGAAACTGAATTGCCTAGTACAATTTCGCACACCGATCGACCATTATTCCACACTCGCTATTTATAATATTTAATATTATATTCTAACTTCATGATAACAGCACCTACTTTTATATTTTAGCTCTCCGATATCATACAAAGTTATCCTCTTCATACCCACAACCTAATTTTATTTCTCGTTGCTAGTTGGAAGCAAACGTTCGGTGTACGTAGAGTCGTATCAGTGGCAAATAGGGCTTGAGAGAATATTGATCTTACCTTTAGCTCCTTGTGGGTTCGACACTCCATACTTATCACTTCCACCTTTGGAAATTGCTACGATGATTCCTTGCACTTGGGGATTATCAGTCCGTTGGTAAATTCCTTCTGCCGGTTTAGATAAAAATATTCCCTGAAGAGTTCAACACTGGGTTCCTCTTGAAGGTACACTTCACAGAAGACTTGAAAATTACAGATGTTTGACACGGAGTTGGGTCCAATATCTTGAGGATGCAATTGAAAGAAGTGCAGAACGTCTCAGAAAAATTTAGATCCGGGTGGTGGGAAGCCCCGATTCATGTGATCAGTAAAAACAATGACCTCGCCATCCTTCGGCTGAGGTCTTTCTTCGTTTGGTTTGGGGGCGCGCCAATGCATGACATTTTTTGTTGGCAAATAGACGATTTTGAAAAAATCGGTGAGCATGTTTTCAGTGACAATGGAGGGAACCCAATTACATGAAGTGACTGTCTTCGGCATTGTGAAGGAAGAAGCCTAAAAGAAAGAAAATATGCTGGTTTAAGTTGATTCGTTAAACCGGAGGTAAACGCTGCAGTATATATTCAGATTAGTGGCTTAAATGGGGCCTAATGACATATGACTAGGTATAACTGGTGAATATAAGCCGCCATTGTCATAATTGGTGAATGTAAGCTGCCATGACAGCAATGGTATTCAAGATCTATCAAGAGCGAATTCTACTAAGTGTTGAAGCAAACAGGTTTCACAGATGGATGCTAGGATTTCGGATCTGTGACACTTCGGATAATGGAAAATATTTTTGACCTAAATTATAGTGCTTGGGCAGTTCATATGTTCAGATTGGTTTTTATTACGCGAAGGAGATGGTCTAATAACAAAAACAAGTATCACGACTGTCGTAGTGTAGGAGGAGTGCTAAGTTTGAATCAAAGTTACAAGCTACAGTGAAGAACAAGGATGAACTCTGATGAACTTGCAGGAAACCCTAATGAGATCTAAAAGGAAAGGGAAGGAGGAAAACTTACTTGAGCTATTAAGCAGCGGAGGCGCGGGACCAAGCTCTGGACAGATCAGGTTGATGCAGCGGCTGTTGTTGATGCAGTAGTGGAGGTCGAGGACGGTGGGGGAGCTCGGGTGCTGGAGTGATGCAAGGAAGAAGAAAGAGATGAAGTTGCAAGGGGGGACAAAATAAAGTACCCCTGTCCCTATTTATAAGGATGGAAGGATAAGTGACATGCCTGGGAATCGAGGAGACCAAAAAATGGATATGTGACGACGGAAATGCCTCAATTTTTGGGATGGTTATTAAAGATAAGGATCTGTTAAAGATATGCTGGGTATTGTGCAAAATTAATAATAGATGACGTCATGGCGGGTCTCGAAAATCCCAGGAGATGATGTCATCACGGGTTACAATATCTTGCGACGACAAGTGAAGAAGGTTTTTTTTCTAAGTGTTGAAGATTGATATGAACAAAGTTCAAATCAACCTAAGGCCTAATGTTGGGGATATGACTATCAGGAATGACCTGCCCAGGAGGGGCTGGGTTATCCTAATGGTGGTTCATCAATACAAAGCCCATGATGATGTTGAAGATGGCGGTTATGAAGAAGACTTACTAAAAGGGACCAAAAGCCCAAAGGCGGCTTAAGGCCCATAGGTGTAAACCGCCATATGTGTATGACTTATATTGTAAGGCAAGTGTAATTAGTCATGGGGCCGGACACATTGTTTATGAGCCGACTGGGACTCTGTAAGCCGCAGGGCGTCAACCTGTGTATATAAAGGGACGACCCGACGGCGCCTAAGGGCAAGAGACAACAGATCGTAAGCTAGGTCAAGCGTATTCGCTCCCTGGTAATCGAGACATAAGCAATACCACCTCAAACTGGATTAGGCCTTTAGCTTCACCGCAAGGGGCTGAACCAGTATAAACTCAATGTGTCCTTTGTCCCGTTTAACCCCTTTAAGCTAACCCTGTTGTGATGGCTCCACGACTAAGTCCTTTTGCTAGGACATCTGCCGTGACAATTCCATGACAACCCCCTATCACACACACTAGCAAGGCAACGGTTTAAAATGCCATCATGCATGGAATGGGGTTAATAACCTTTTGTATAGCAGCTCGGTATACCAGTGCATGTGTAACCCTAGATACCCCAGGTGTCTATATAAACCGGAGGGTTTAGTCCGTAGAGGCTATCCATACACCCATTCATACATTCATCATGACCCTAGGGTTTAGAACACAACTCACGATCTCGAGGTAGATCAACTCTGTACTTTGATACTTCCATAGTATAAGCAAGAGCGGGACATAGGGTTTTACCTCCATAGAGAGGGCCCGACTTGTGTAAAATTTGTGTGTGTTCTCGCTTGTTACCCATCGACCCGATCTAACAGCTCGGGCCACCCTACCCGAGATCTGCCGTTTTTGACACCGACAATATGATTCTTCTGGAATATCATCTTCTTAGACAAAAAGCAAATCAGTTGGTGTCAACCTTGTTGGAAGAGCAGGAGTATTTGTGCTCGTGGTCGGTCTCAAAAGCATCAATGTAGTCATATGTCTTGTGAATACCAGCTGATGTGTGATACGTCTCCGTCATATCTACTTTTCCAAACACTTTTGCCCTTGTTTTGGACTCTAACTTGCATGATTTGAATGGAACTAACCCGGACTGACGCTATTTTCAGCAGAATTGCCATGGTGTTATTTTTGTGCAGAAATAAAAGCTCTCGGAATGACCTGAAAATCAATGGAGAATTATTTTGGAATATATAAAAAATACTGGAAGAAAGATCCACGTCAGGGGGGCCTCCACCTATCCACAAGGGTGGGGGCGCACCCTACCCCCTGGGCGCGTCCCCTGCCTCATGGGCCCCTAACGCTCCACCAACCTCAACCTTGACTCCATATATTCACTTTCGGGGAAAAATCAGAGAGAAGGTTTCATCGCGTTTTGCGATATGGAGCCGCCGCCAAGCCCTAAACTCTCTCAGGAGGGCTGATCTGGAGTCTATTCAGGGCTCCGGAGAGGGGAATTTGTCGCCATCGTCATCATCAACCTTCCTCCATCACCAATTTCATGATGCTCACCGCCGTGCGTGAGTAATTCCATCATAGGCTTGCTGGACGGTGATGGGTTGGATGCTATTTATCATGTAGTCGAGTTAGTTTTGTTAGGGTTTGATCCCTAGTATCCACTATGTTCTGAGATTGATGTTGCTATGACTTTGCTATGCTTAATGCTTGTCAGTAGGGCCCGAGTGCCATGATTTCAGATCTGACCTATCATGTTTTCATCAATATATGAGAGTTCTTGATCCTATCTTGCAAGTCTATAGTCACCTACTATGTGTTATGATCCAGCAACCCCAAAGTGACAATAATCGGGACCACTCCTGGTGATGACCGTAGTTTGAGGAGTTCATGTATTCACTATGTGTTAATGCTTTGGTTCGATACTCTATTAAAAGGAGGCCTTAATATCCCTTAGTTTCCAATAGGACCCCCCTGCCACGGGAGGGTAGGACAAAAGATGTCATGCAAGTTCTTTTCCATAAGCACCTATGACTATATTCGGAATACATGCCTACATTACATTGATGAACTGGAGCTAGTTCTCTGTCACCCTAGGTTATGACTGTTACATGATTGATCGCATCCGGCATAATTCTCCATCACCAATCCAATGCCTACGAGCTTTCCACATATTGTTCTTCGCTTATTTACTTTTCCGCTGCTACTGTTACAATCCCTATAAAACCCAAAAATATTACTTTTGCTACTATTACCTTTTGCCACCGTTACCACAACTATCATATTACTTCTCTACGAAACACTTTGCTGCATATATTAAGTTTCCAGTTGTGGTTGAATTGACAACTCAGCTACTAATACTTGAGAATATTCTTTGGCTCCCCTTGTGTCGAATCAATAAATTTGGGTTGAATACTCTACCCTCAAAAACTGTTGCGATCCCCTATACTTGTGGGTTATCAAGAACATTTTCTGGCGCCGTTGCCGGGGAGCATAGCTCTATTCTTTGAGTCACTTGGGATTTATATCTGCTTATCATTATGAGGAACTTGAAAGATCAAAGAACCAAGATTTTTCCCTCAACTACGCGGGGAGGTAAGGAACTGCCATCTAGCTCTGCACTTGATTCACCTTTTGTTTTGAGTAAGCTTGCGACACCTAAACCTACTTCTGCTATTCATTCTGATATGTCGCATGTTATTGATGATGCCACTTCTGCTATGCATGATACTTATGATGAAACTACTTCTATGCTTGATACTACTATGCCACTAGGTGAATTTCTTGATGAACAACTTGCTAGGGCTAGGGAGAATGAAATTATTGAAACTGATAATATTAATGAAAGTGATGATGAAGATTCTCCCCCTAGATATGAATTACCTGTTGTTTTCTGAAGGTTATGTTATGGATGAAGAAACTGCTAGAGACTTTCTTGCTTGTAATGATAGAAGTGATCTTAAGAAACTATTAGCTAAGCTTAAAGAAAAAACTCTGAATGCTAGAATGAAATATGATCCTACTTATGCTACTTCACCTATGTTTATTGCTGATAAGGATTATGATTTCTCGGTTGATCCTGATATAATTACTTTGGTTGAATCTGATCCTTTTTATGGCTATGACTCTGAAACTGTTGTGGCACATCTTACTAAATTAAATGATATAGCTACCCTGTTCACTAATGATGAGAAAACTCGCTATTATTATATCCTTAAATTATTTCCATTCTCATTAAAGGGTGATGCTAAGATATTGTTTAATTCTCTTGATCCTGGTTGTGTGCGTAGTCCCCAGGATATGATTTACTACTTCTCTGCTAAATATTTCCCCGCTCATAAGAAACAAGCTGCTTTAAGGGAGATATATAATTTTGTGCAAATTGAAGAAGAGAGTCTCCCACATCCTTGGGGGAGGCTTCTCCGATTACTTAATGTTTTGCTTGATCATCCTCTCAAGAAAAATGAGATACTTGATATCTTTTATAATGGACTAACCGATGCTTCCAGAGATTACCTAGATAGTTGTGCTGGTTGTGTTTTCAGGGAAAGAACTGTTGATGAAGCTGAAATTCTATTAAATAATATGTTGACTAATGAAAATAATTGGACACTTCCTGAACCAACTCTTGAGCCAACTCCAAATAAAATGGGTATTCTATTTCTCAGTCCTGAAGATATGCAAGACGCAAAGAAATCTATGAAAGAAAAAGGTATTAAACTGAAGATGTTAAGAATTTACCTCCTATTGAAGAAATACATGGTCTTAATTCATCACCTATTGAAGAAACACATGGTCTCGATAACACGACACAGGTAGTAAAGGTAAATTCTCTCTATAGATTTAATGAAGGTGATATTCCTCGTTATAAGTCTGCTAGCCAATGATTAGATGAGTTTGATAATTTTATTGTTAAACAAGAAGATTTCAGTGCTTATGTTGGTAGACAATTGAAACATAATGCTTATATGATTGAACACTTGAGTGATTATATGGCTAATGTTAAAGGTGAACTTAAACTTATTAGTAAACATGCTTCTATGGTTACCACTCAAGTAGAACAAGTGCTTAAAGCTCAGAATGATTTGCAAAATGATTGAATAGTAAAAATAATGACTTTGTTGTTAGAGTTGCAACTAGAGGAGGTAAAGTGACTCAGGAACCTTTGTATCCTGAGGGTCATCCTAAGAGAATTGAGCAAGATTCTCAGAGAACTAATATAGATGCACTTAGTCCTTCTAAAAGGAAGAAAAAGAAAAATGATAGGACTTTGCATGCTTCTAGTGAACCAATTGTTGATACACCTGAGAATCCCAATGATATTTCTATCTTTGATGTTGAAACACAATCTGGTAATGAACATGAACCTAGTGATAATGTTAATGATGATGTTCATGTCGATGCTTAACCTAGCAATGATAATGATGTAGAGATTGAACCTGATGTTGATCTTGATAACCCACAATCAAAGAATCAACATTATGATAAGAGAGACTTTGTTGCTAGGAAGCACGGTAAAGAAAGAGAACCATGGGTTCAAAAACCCATGCCTTTTCCGCCTAAACCATCCAAGAAAAAGGATGATGAGGATTTTAAGCGCTTTGCTGAAATGATTAGACCTATCTTTTTGCGTAAGCTTTTGACTGATATGATTAAAATGAACCCTTATGCTAAGTATATGAAGGATATTGTTACAAATAAGAGAAAGATACCGGAAGCTGAAATTTCCACCATGCTTGCTAATTATACTTTTAAGAGTGGCATACCAATGAAACTTTGAGATCCTGGAATACCAACTATACCATGCTCCATTAAAAGAAACTATGTTAAAACTCCTTTATGTGATTTTGGAGCCGGTGTTAGTGTTATGCCTCTCTCTTTATATCATAGACTTGATTTTAATAAGTTGACACCTACTGAAATATCTTTGCAAATGGCTAATAAATCAACTGCTATACCTATCGGTATTTGTGAGGATGTGCCTGTTGTGGTTGCAAACATTACTATTTTAACGAACTTTGTTATTCTTGATATTTCCGAGGACGATAGTATGTCTATTATTCTTGGAAGACCCTTTTTGAATACCGCAGGGGATTTTATTGATTGCACCAAAGGCAATGTCACTTTTAATGTTAATGGTAATGAGCATACGGTACACTTACCGAGGAAACAACCTCAAGTCCAAAATATCAATTCTATTGGAAACATTTCAACTATTACTATTGGAGGTTTTGAATTTCCTCTTCCTACTGTCAAGAAGAAATATGATAATATTATTGTTGGGGACATGCATATCCCCGTTGAGGAAACCTAGTGTTATTTGAAAATTCTCCAGTTTCATGTTATTCGAAATGAGTTTGTTAACAAGACCTGATCAACCTTGTTAGTGGATTCCTTTTGATGAGCATGAGATGGATGAATTTAGAAAACACAACTCTCTGTACCCACTTTTTACTTTCGGTTATTTATATTAAATAAACAAAAAAATAGTATTTTTCTGTCTATTTTCTGAATTATCCATGCAATAAAAAATACCCCGAAAATAAAAGTTCTCCAAATGCCCTGAAAATTAAATATGATTTTTTCTATAATATTTGAGAATATCTGGCAGTGAGAACACAGCAGGGGGAGCAAGCACCTGGCCACGAGGGTCCAGGGCACACCCACCCCCTGGGCGCGCGCTCCTACCTCGTGTGCCCATGGTGGCTCCCCTCCACTTATTCCAGCCACCACACACTCCTTCTTCCTCCCACAAAAATCACCAACCAGCTCAAACCCGAGTTCTAGCTCATCTTGCTGCAATTTTCGATCTCCTTGCTCAAAGCTCCATTCACAAAACTGCTTTAGGGGATTGTTCTTTGGTATGTGACTCCTCCAATGGTCCAATTAGTTTTTGTTCTAGTGCTTTATTCATTGCAAATTTTTGCTGCTTAGGTGACCCTGTTCTTGAGCTTGCATGTCAAATTTATGTGGTCAAAAGTAGTTTTGATGCATGATATTGCCTTTAGGCACTTGTAGGAGTAGTTGCTATCAATTTTGTTGAGTTTGGTTCACTTTTATTTTGAAGTTACTAAAAATTTCAGAAATTTTTCAGAGGAAGAAATATGTTTAGGAAAATGTACCAAGGTGGTTCTTCAAGTTAGCAAGGACCCAGACTCGCAATACGCGATGTGGACGAGGAACCACCAAGGGATGCTCAAGTGCGGCCCTGTGAATGGCCATTAGAAGACTTCATGGTTCGAGCGGGAATCAAGGAGGAGTTTGAAGCTTATGTGCGTAATACTGATCTTGAGAGCTTCGAGGCAGATAAGTGCCGTCAATACCTCTATTTAACTGATTCATTTGTGAGAAGGTTTAAATTTTCATCATCACACAATTCCCAAACTGTCCTGTTCAATCTTTATGATAAATCTTATACCATGGACTTAGAAGATTTTAACACTGCTTGTAAACTCCCACAGTGGGGTGATGTTAGTGAACCCCGCAAATCTGAATTTAGAGATTTTCTTACTAGTATAACTGTGGGGGAATATAGGGATGTGACGCAAGCTACCATAGGGAACATTCATTTTCCTGCTATACATTATTTTGCTCTCTTCATAGGTAGATGCATTAATGGTAAAGATGAAGCATATCACATGTGTGTGACTGATCTTAGCGTTCTCAGAAGAGCTATTTTAGGAGATAAACAATACAATTTGAGGGCTATTGTTGCATGTAGGTTGCATAATAATCGTATTCATGGAGATTTCTTTGGTGGAATTTATGCAACCCGTATAGCTAACTTTCTTGAGATACCCATACGTGGACATGATATTGAGTTGCCTCCTTCTTATCTAGATTATGATGCTATGGTTTGTCATCATTTTGTCGAGAGGAACGATCAGTTCCTCCAGTACCGACTAATCTTTGACAGACGAGGCACCTATCACGTCGCTCTCCCTGCTCCTACTTTCTTTGACTTTCAGGCAAAGGGGAGATATGTTATAACCAGGGAGGAGGCGATCCAGTACGAGAGGAGGGCAGAGACAGCTCGCCTCCAAGCCGCAGCTCGTCAGGCAATTGCCGCTGCATCTCAGTACGACCCCAACTACAACTTTGGATATCGTCCAGGCCAGCCGTGGCCATAGACCAACTTAGGCCAAAAGCCTAAGCTTGGGGGAGTACATATTTCTCATCGACATTACATTCATGTTCACACACTCATGCTAGTTGTCGGTGTTCATACTTTTTCACTGTAATATCCATGCTAGTTATTTTCCTTTTTATGCTTTCTTCTTGTGTGTTTGACAAACCTTAAGAAAAAACAAAAAAATTAGTTGTAGCTTTTAGTTAGTTTACTTTCCATGCCTGTAGTAGTAGTAATTAAAAAGAAAAGCCCAAAAGATTTCTCGTTCTTCTTTTGCTTGTTGGGAGCTTTCCCATGTAAATAGTTTTATTTATTTTCTTGTTCTTTGGGGATCGAGAAGAGAAGACCATAATGAAAATGTTGAGTGGCTCTTATATGCATTATTGATGATCTAACAAAGAGCCCATATTACCTTGTCTTCTCTCTTGAATTGAATGCTTGCAGATTCCAGCTTAGTCCAAAGCACATGCACTATTATTATTATCCACACTATTCGGTCGTGCAAGTGAAAGGCAATAATGATGATTATATGATGAACTTATTGAGATGAGAAAAGCTGGTATGAACTCGACCTCTCTTGTTTTTGTAAATATGATTAGTTCATCGTTCCTGATTCATCCTATTATGAAATATACATATTTGCAATGACAATTAGATATTTTAGTTGCTTATGCCATGCTTAATTAGCTAGGAGCTTATAATGGTTTACCTTGCGTTCCAACATGCTATTAAAATGGTTGTGATCTGGTATGACAGGGTGGTATCCTCTTTTGAACGATTTGAGTGGCTTGACTTGGCACATGTTCACACATGTAGTTGAAACAAAATCAACATAGCCTCTATGATATTTATGTTCATGGTGCATTATATCCTACTCATGCTTGCATTCGGTGTTGATTAATTTTAATGCATGTTCATGACTGTTGTTGCTCTCTAGCTGGTCGCTTCCCAGTCATTTTCTAGCCTTCACTTGTACTAAGCGGGAATACTGCTTGTGCATCCAATTCCATAAACCCCAAAGTTGTTCCATATGAGTCCACCATACCTACATATATACAGTATCTACCTGCCATTCCAAGTAAATTTGTATGTGCCAAACTCTAAACCTTCAAATAAACATTCTGTTTTGCATGCTCGAATAGCTCATGTATCAACTAGGGTTGTCTGTATATTCCATGCTAGGCGGGTTATTCTCGAGAGTAGTGGACTCCACTCCTCACTCACGAGAAAATGGCTGGTCACCGGGATGCCCAGTCCCATGCTTTATGCAAATCAAATCAAAATAACTGCAAATAAAACTCCCCTGGGACTCTTGTTAGTTGTAGTCACTCGTTGTTTCGAGCAAGCCATGGATTGATGCTTGTTGGTGGAGGGGGAGTATAAACTTTACCATTCTGTTTGGGAACCGCCTATAATGTGTGTAGCATGGAAGATATCGAGATCTCTTGGTTGTTACGTTGACAATGAAAGTATACCACTCAAAATATTATTCATGTCTATTTTAAAACCGAGCTCTGACACCTCTACAAATCCCTGCTTCCCTCTGCGAAGGGCCTATCTATTTACTTTTATGTTGAGTCATCATCCTCTTATTAAAGAGCACCAGTTGTGGAGCAACGCTGTCATTTGCATCCATTACTATTAGTTTACATTGAATATGATTTGACTTGATCTCTTTTACCATGAATTACAATGTCTAGTCAGTCCATGATCTTTAAAGGTGCTCTGAATTTATGTTTTGCGGTCTCAGAAAGGGCTAGCGAGATACCATCTTGTCATATCATATCATGATTATTTTGAGAAAGCCTTGTCATCCAAGATTTGTTATTATTGGTCACTAGCTGATTATGCCATTGATATGAGTAAACATGAGACCTAAATGTTATTGTGAATATGGTTAGTTCATAATCTTTGCTGAAAACCTGAATGCTGGCTTTACATATTTACAACAATAAGAGCAAACAGAGTTTGTGAAAGTTTTTCTTTATCAGTTTCAGTTTATCAACTGAATTGCTTGAGGACAAGCAAATGTTTAAGCTTGGGGGAGTTGATACATCTCCGTCGTATCTACTTTTCCAAACACTTTTGCCCTTGTTTTGGACTCTAACTTGCATGATTTGAATGGAACTAACCCGAACTGACGCCGTTTTCAGCAAAATTGCCATGGTGTTATTTTTGTGCAGAAATAAAAGTTCTCGGGATGACCTGAAAATCAACGGAGAATTATTTTGGAATATATAAAAATACTGGAAGACAGATCCACGTCAGGGGGCATCCACCTATCCATGAGGGTGGGGGGCGCGCCCTACCCCCCCGGGCGCCCCCCTGCCTCGTGAGCCCCCTGACGCTCCACCGACCTCAACCTTGACACCATATATTCACTTTCGGGGAGAAAAAAATCAGAGAGAAGGATTCATCGCGTTTTACGATACGGAGTCGCCGCCAAGCCCTAAACTCTCTTGGGAGGGCTGATCTGGAGTCCATTTGGGGCTCTGGAGAGGGGAATCCGTCGCCATCGTCATCATCAACCTTCCTCCATCACCAATTTCATGATGCTCACCGACGTGCGTGAGTAATTCCATCGTAGGCTTGCTGGACGGTGATGGGTTGGATGAGATTTATCATGTAATCGAGTTAGTTTTGTTAGGGTTTGATCCCTAGTATCCACTATGTTCTGAGATTGATGTTGCTATGACTTTGCTATGCTTAATGCTTGTCGCTAGGGCCCGAGTGCCATGTTTTGAGATCTGAACCTATTATGTTTTCATCAATATATGAGAGTTCTTAATCCTATCTTGCAAGTGTATAGTCACCTACTATGTGTTATGATCCGGCAACCCTGAAGTGACAATAATCGGGACCACTCCTGGTGATGGGCATAATTTGAGGAGTTCATGTGTTCACTATGTGTTAATGCTTTGGTCCAGTACTCTATTAAAAGGAGGCCTTAATATCCCTTAGTTTCCAATAGGAGCTGCCATGGGAGGGTAGGACAAAAGATGTGATGCAAGTTCTTTTGAAGTTACATGCCTACATTACATTGATGTCACCCTAGGTTATGACTGTTACATGATCGATCACATCTGGCATAAGTCTCCATCACCGATCCAATGCCTATGAGCTTTCCATATATTGTTCTTCGCTTATTTACTTTTCCGTTGCTACTGTTACAATCACTATAAAACCCAAAAATATTACTTTGCTATTGTTACCTTTTGCCACCGTTACCACTACTATCATATTAATTTGCTACTAAACACTTTGCTACCGATATTAAGTTTCCAGGTGTAGTTGAATTGACAACTCAGCTGCTAATACTTCAGAATATTCTTTGGCTCCCCTTGTGTCGAATAAATAAATTTGGGTTGAATACTCTACCCTCGAAAACTGTTGCAATCCCCTATACTTGTGGGTTATCAATGTGGGGTGATCCCTAGTGAAACTCTTCTATAGAAGAAACCATGACCGGCGCTTTTCTTCCTTCAGAACAAGCAGCTAGATGTGATTTACCTCAGCAGCCAGATGTTCCTTTTCCTTTTGGTCTGGAT
This sequence comes from Triticum aestivum, assembly GCF_018294505.1. Lineage (NCBI taxonomy): Eukaryota > Viridiplantae > Streptophyta > Magnoliopsida > Poales > Poaceae > Triticum > Triticum aestivum. The sequence continues at coordinate 172,586,078 of NC_057803.1, forward strand.
GCACATGCATGTCAAGCATTTGCTGAGTGTGACCACAAATCTTGTACATTAGAGGATTTTCTTCCCTTGGAATCCTGACAGTTTTCTTATTTATCGGCTCAGAGCCAGCAGCCTTATTCTTTTTGGATCATGACATATTTGCCCATCTCATCGTCCTTCATCACTTGAAGAGGAGCGTCGCACATAGGCGGTGTGAAGTATTTTGGACCATTACGATAGATATACCTTTTTCCTTAAGCCATGTTTATCGGGATTTCAATCCATGGCACATAGAACTTTGGGCAACAAGGATATTTAGCTGAACTGGCCTAGTTTTGATGGAAATATATTCAGTGTCAAATGTTTCTCCAAGAGAAATTGTGTACAAAGTATTCATGAGGACTCCTTCAATCTTTCACCGAGGATCTATAGGTATGAGAGTATTGCACAAGATGTGAAAGAATGTTGCAATATGGAATGTCAGTTCTTTGATATGGGTTATCTAAGACAACATCTCCAACCTTAGGAGCCATCAACATATGCAATTTTTCCTCAGACACCCGATTGAAATGCATTCTATTTTCTCTATCTTCAACCTCAAACCAAGGGAAATTCAGATTTTCCAACATCTCTTTAGCATAGCAAACAATCCTACTTGTTTCATACATCAACTCAATACCCAAGTCTTGTTGTCATTTCTGTCTCCGAAACATACCGACTGGTATTGAATCAAAGTATCAGTTCCTTGTTCCACCCTGATACGTCTCCAGTGTATCTGTAATTTATGAAGTATTCATGACATGTTTATGATAATTTTATATGGTTTTGGTGCACTTTTATATTAATTTTATGGACTAACCTATTGACCTAGTGCCCAGTGCCAGTTTCTATTTTTTGGTTATCTATTTGTTTCACAAAAAAATCGTACCAAACGTGATAAAATTTACGTTGATTTTTCATGGACAAGAAGGGACCCACGAAGCTTCGGGGAAGGACCAGATGATGCCCAGGGGAGCCACAAGCTCACCTGGCGTGGCCTACCCCTAGGGCGTGCCACCTAAGCTTGTGGATCCCTCAATAACCTTCCTGGCGTGATTCTAACACTGGAAATTCCTATAAATATAAACCCCCAAAAGTTAACCTAGATGAGTTTTTTCGCGGCAGCGAGCCTCTATTCTGAAGCGATCTCATCCAGAGCCCTATTCTGGCACCCTGCCAGAGGGGGGAAGTCATCACTAGAGACCATCTTCATCATCCCCACTGCCTCCATGACGAGGAAGGAGTAGTTCACCCCCAGGGTTGAGGGTATGTACCAGTACCCATGTGTTTGATCTTTCGCTCTCTCATGTTCTTGATTTGACACGATCTTGATGTATCATGAGCTTTGTTATTATAGTTGGATCATATTAAGTTCTTCCCCTCTATCTTTGTTGTGTTGAATTGAGTCTTGCTCTTTGAAGTTCCGTATGTTGCATTGAATTCATTAGATTTGATATCTCTTGATGTATGCTGTCCTTGTGGATTCCCATGGTGATAATGGGGTAAGTTACCGAAATCACATGAGATATCTTTTGGTAATGAACTTGCGGATTCCCGTGGTGACATTGGGTAATCTAGGCATAGAGGTTGATACATGTTTTCATCCTACTTTCTCCGATAGGAACTTTGGAGTGATTCTTTGCCGCACATTGAGGGATTGTTATATGATTCAATTACGTTAGGACTGTTTAGACATTGCACTGGTGACAGTATGAACACTATGCCTTGTTTCCAAGCATTGCAATACCATTTGTGCTCACTTTTATCACTTGCTACCTTGTTGTTTTTATTATTTCAAATTACAAAAACCTATATCTACTGTCCATACTACACTTGTACCACCATCTATTCGCCGAACTAGTGCACCTGTACAATTTAACATTGTATTGGGTGTGTTGGGGACACAAGAGATTTCTTGTATTTGGTTATAGGGTTGTTTGAGAGAGATCATCTTCATCCTAAACCTCCCAAAGATTGATAAACCTTACGTCATCCACTTGAGTAAAACTTGGTGCTGTCCTACAAAACACTGTGCTTGGAGGCCCAATGGAGTCTACAAGAATAAAGTTGTGCAGTAGACATCAAGCTATTTCTGACGCCGTTGCCGGGAGGTGAGTGCTTGTAGGTATATCTTTAGACCTTGCAATTGAATCTTTATTTTATTGTTTATCACTAGTTTGGTTTATAAAATAAAAATAAAAATGGAAGTGAATTTGCATCAAATTATTCATCTTTATGAAGTCTTTCTTGAAAATATGGATTCCAATAATTCCTATGAAGTGTCAAAAGAAGAATTTAAAACAATGTTTGGTGTGAGTTCCTTGAATTACAAGAATGATGGAAATGTTATTAGTATGTATTATTTGAATATCCATGATTCTAATGATATGCAAAGCTATAATCTTGGGGATCTATGTTTGATGAAGAAGATCTTTTTAGCCCCCCTACTTTTGATGAGTAAATTTATTATGATGATAGGAATTTAAAACAATGTTTGGTGTGAGTTCCTTGAATTACAAGAATGATGGAAATGTTATTAGTATGTATTATTTGAATATCCATGATTCTAATGATATGCAAAGCTATAATCTTGGGGATCTATGTTTGATGAAGAAGATCTTTTTAGCCCCCCTACTTTTGATGAGTAAATTTATTATGATGATAGGAATTTAAAACAATGTTTGGTGTGAGTTCCTTGAATTACAAGAATGATGGAAATGTTATTAGTATGTATTATTTGAATATCCATGATTCTAATGATATGCAAAGCTATAATCTTGGGGATCTATGTTTGATGAAGAAGATCTTTTTAGCCCCCCTACTTTTGATGAGTAAATTTATTTTATGATGATTACAATTATGAAAGTGACTTTGTAAGAGTGTCAACTCTAGCTAATGATCCCACTATTTTGGAGGGTGTTGAATCTTATTACAGTATTGATAAAAGTGGATTTGGAAAGGTCATGACTTTATTAAGTGTTGAATCCGCTACTTTGGAAGATATGCCAGTTGATTATTATGAGAAAAAAGTTGCTATCTATGATGATTATTGTGATGACACTTGTCATCATGATTTTCATGCTCAAATTGATTGTGTCAACCTAGTACCACATGATAGTTATTTTGTTGAGTTTGCTCCGACTATGATGAATGAGAAGAAATTTTCTTATGTAGTGGGGAGTAATAAAAATTATATGCTTATGTATCATGAAAAGAATGCATTGTGTGATAGTTATATTGTGGAATTTCTTCATGATGGTACTTAAAGTTATTATGATAGAGGAAAATACGATTATATATATTTCAATAACATCAATGTTCCTCTCTTTATGTTGAAAGTTTTGAAGTTACATTTGTTTTGCCTTCCCATGCTAGTTAATTCTTGTTCCAATAAATTGTTTGCTTATAAAATTCCTATGCATAGTAAGTGGGCTAGGCTTAAATGCGTTTGATATACGTTTCATGATGCTCCCTTTATGTTTCAATTCTTTACTTTTATGTGAGCACCATCTAATATCATTATGCCTAGCTAACAGGCTTTAGAGAAAAGCACTTGTTGGGAGGCAACCCAATATGTATCTGATACGTCTCCAACCTATCTATAATTTTTTATTGTTCCATGATATTGTATTATCTATATTGGATCTTTTATATGCATTAATATACTATTTTATATCATTTTTTGGGACTAGCTTATTGACCTAGTGCCCAATGCCAGTTGTTGTTTTTTTCCTTGTTTTTGTATTTATAGAAAATCAATATCAAATAGAGTTCAAACAGAACGAAATTTTTTGAGGATTTTTCTTGGACCATAAGACAACCACCAAGCTTCGGGAAGAGGCCAGAACACCCATGAGGGAGCCACAAGCCCTTAGGGTGCGCCCCTAGGCTTATGGGGCCCTCACAGACCTCCTAACCCTAATCCCAACTCTATAAATAACCAAATATTCCCCTTACGTCACGGGGCACACCAAAAATACTTTTCTGTCGCCACAAGCTTTTGTTCTCATGAGATCCCATCTTGGGGCCTTTTCCGGCACTCTGCCGGAGGGGGATTCGATCATGGAGGGCCTCTACACCAACCTTGCTGCCCTTCTGATGATGTGTGAGTAGTTTACCATAGACCTACGGGTCCATAGCTAGTAGGTAGATGGCTTATTCTCTCTCTTCGGTCTTCAATACAATGTTCTCCTCGATGTTCTTGGAGATCTATTCAATGTAATCTTCTTTTGCAGTGCGTTTGTTGAGATCCGATGAATTGTGGATTTATGATCAGATTATCTATGAATATTATTTGAGCCTTCTTTGACCACTTTCATGCATGATTAAGATAGCTTTGTATTTCTCTCTGTTCTATCGATTTGGTTTGGCCAACTAGATTGGTTTTTCTTGCAATGGGAGAGGTGCTTTGTGATGGGTTGAATCTTGCGGTGTCCTCGCTACTGTCTGCTAGACTACATCGGTATTACCTCAAAGAGGAAGGGATGATGTAGCACAACAACGGTAGGTATTTCCCTCAGTGATGAGACCAAGGTTATCAAACCAGTAGGAGAACCAAGCAACACTACGTAAACAACACCAGCACACAAATAACAAATACTCGCAACCCAATGTGTTAAAGGGGTTGTCAATCCCTTTCGCGTAATGGCGCCAGAAATTGGCAAACGGACGTGATAAAAATATGATAGGTTGGATCGTGGGAACGCGAGATAAAATAAATAATAATAAATAGTCGCAAGCTATTTTTTTATTTTTGGTTTAATAGATCTGGAAATAAAAGCAAAGGAAAAAAGATCGCAAAGGCAAATATATTAAAGAAGAGACCCGGGGGCCGTAGGTTTCACTAGTGGCTTCTCTCGAGAAAAATAGCAAACGGTGGGTAAACAAATTACTGTTGGGCAATTGATAGAACTTCAAATAATCATGACGATATCCAGGCAATGATCATTATATAGGCACCACGTCCAAGATTAGTAGACCGACTCCTGCCTACATCTACTACTATTACTCCACACATCAACCGCTATCCAGCATGCATCTAGTGTATTAAGTTCATGGAGAAACAGAGTAATGCAATAAGAATGATGACATGATGTATACAAGATCTATTTATGTAGAAATAGACCACATCTTGTTATCCTTAATGGCAACAATCCATATGTGCCGGTTCCCCTTCTATCACTAGGATCAAGTACTGGGGAATGTAGCATGCAATTTCAAAAAAATTCCTACGATCACGCAAGATCTATCTAGGAGATGCATAACAATGATAAGGGGAGAGTGTGTCCATGTACCCTCGTAGAACGAAAGTGGAAGTTATGTTAACGCGGTTGATGTAGTCAAACATCTTCACGATCCAACCGATCCAAGTACCGAATGTACGGCACCTCTGTGTTCAGCACACATTCAACTCGATGACGTCTCTCGAACTCTTGATCCAGTAGAAGGTCGAGGGAGAGTTCCGTCAGCACGACGACGTGGTGACGGTGATGGTGATGTGATCCGCTCAGGGCTTCGCCTAAGCACTACGACGCTATGACCGGAGGAGTAAATGGTGGGGGCCACCGCACACGGCTAAGAGACACCTTTTGTCTGTTTTTGGGGTGCCCCTGCCCACATATATAAAGGAGGGGGAGGAGGATGTGGCCGGCCTAAGGGGGGCACGCCAAGGGGGAGTCCTACTTGGACTCCCAATCCAAGTAGGATTCGCCCCCCCTTCCCTCCAACGGGGAGGGGAAAGGGGAAAGGAGGGAGAAGGAGAAGGAGAAGGAAAGAGGGGGGCGCGCCACCTCCCGTGCCTGCCTCCTCTCCTCCACTATGGCCCATTAGGCCAATTAACTTTCCTGAGGAGTTCCGATAACCTCCCGATACTCCAAAAAATCCCCGAACCTTATCGGAACCATTCTGGTGTCCGTATATAACCTTCCAATATATCAAACTTTACCTATCGACCATATCGAGACTCCTCTCATGTTCGTGATCTCAGCCGGGACTCCGAATAAACTTTCGTCACCAAAACACATAACTCGTAATACAAACTGTCATCGAATGTTAAGCGTGCGGACCCTATGGGTTCAAGAACTATGTAAACATGACCGAGACACATCTCCGGTCAATGACCAATAGCGGAACCTGGATGCTCATATTGGTTCCTACATATTCTACGGAGATCTTTATCGGTCAAACCCATAAAACACACGCCATTCCCTTTGTCATCAGTATGTTACTTGCCCGTGATTCGATCATCGGTATCATCATACCTAGTTCAATCTTGTTACTGTCAAGTCCCTTTACTCGTTCTGTAATGCATCATCCCGCAACTAAATCATTAGTCATATTGCTTGCCAGGCTTATAGTTATGTGCATTACCGGGAGGGCCCAGAGATACCTCTCCGATACACAGAGTGACAAACCCTAATCTTGATCGAGTCCAACTCAACAAACACCTTCGGAGACACCTGTAGAGCATCTTTATAATCACCCACTTATGTTGTGATGTTTGATAGCACACAAGGTGTTCCTCCGGTATTCGGGAGTTGCATAATCTCGTAGTCAGAGGAATATGTATAAGTCATGAAGAACGCAATAGCAATAAAACTAAATGATCATAATGCTAAGCTAATGGATGGGTCTTGTCCATCACATCATTAGATAATGATGTGATCCCGTTTATCAAATGACAACACATGTCTACGGTTAGGAAACTTAACCATCTTTGATTAATGAGCTAGTCAAGTAGAGGCATACTAGGGACACTCTTTTTTGTCTATGTATTCACACATGTACGAAGTTTCCGGTTAATACAATTCTAGCATGAATAATAAACATTTATCATGATATAAGGAAATATAAATAACAACTTTATTAGTGCCTCTAGGGCATATTTCCTTCAGTCTCCCACTTGCACTAGAGTCAATAATCTAGATTACATAGTAATTCTAACACCCATGGAGTCTTGGTGTTGATCATGTTTTGCTCGTGGAAGAGGCTTAGTCACTGGGTCTGCAACATTCAGATTCGTATGTATTTTGCAAATCTCTATGTCTCCCTCCTTGACTTGATCGCATATGGAATTGAAGCGTCTCTTGATGTGTTTGGTTCTCTTGTGAAATATGGGTTCCTTCTCCAAGGCAATTGCTCCAGTATTGTCACAAAAGATTTTCATTGGACCCGGTGCACTAGGTATTACACCTAGATCAGATATGAATTCCTTCATCTAGACTCCTTCATTTGCTGCTTCCGAAGCAGCTATGTACTCCGCTTCACACGTAGATCCTGCTATGACGCTCTACTTGGAACTGCACAAACTTACAGCTCCACCATTCAATATAAATATGTATCCGGTTTGTGACTTAGAGTCATCCGAATCAGTGTCAAAGCTTGCATCAACGTAACCATTTACGACAAGATCTTTGTCATCTCCATAAATGGGAAACATATCCATAGTCCTTTTCAGGTATTTCAAGATGTTCTTGACCACTTTCCAATGATCCACTCCTGGATTACTTTGGTACCTCCCTGCTAAACTTATAGCAAGGCACACATCAGGTCTGGTACACAGCATTGCATACATGATAGAACCTATGGCTGAGGCATGGGGAATGAATTTCATTTTCTCTCTATCTTCTGTACTGGTCGGGCATTGAGTCTGACTCAACTTCACACCTTGTAACATAGGCAAGAACCCTGTCTTTGACCGATCCATTTCGAACTTTTTCAAAACTTTATCAAGGTATGTGCTTTGTAAAATTCCAATTAAGCATCTTGATCTATCTCTATAGATCTTGATGCCAAATATATAAGCAGCTTCACCGAGGTCTTCCATTGAAAACTTCTTATTCAAGTATCCTTTTATGTTATCCAGAAATTATGTATTATTTCCAATCAACAATATGTCATCCACATATAATATTAGAAATGCTACAGAGCTCCCACTCACATTCTTGTAAATACAGGCTTCTCCAAAAGTCTGTATAAAACCATATGCTTTGATCACACTATCAAAGCGTATATTCCAACTCCGAGAGGCTTGCACCAGTCCATAAATGGATCGCTGGAGCTTGCACAGTTTGTTGGCACCTTTAGGATCGACAAAACCTTCTTGTTGCATCATATACAACTCTTCTTTAAGATATCCATTCAGGAATGCAGTTTTGACATCTGTCGAATCTCTGGTTCCGGCAAAATCCTTATGGTTCGAACACTAGGGTGCATGCAAAGATCTCCCCCTACTGATCCACGTCCTAGCTTTGCTAAGGTCTCAGGGACTAACTTGATGAACTCGCAACACAAAGGACACAAGATTTATACTGGTTCGGGCCACCGTTGTGGTGTAATACCCTACTCTAGTGTGGTGGTGGTGGATTGCCTCTTGGGCTGAGGATGAACAGTACAAAGGGAAGAACAACCTCCTGAGGTGAGGTGTTCTTGTGCTTGGTGGGTGTGAGGATGAACTCAATCTCTCCCAAACTACTTGCCTCCTACTGTGGTGGCTAATCCTGTTTATAGAGGCCCTGGTCCTGTCCCCAAATATTGAGCGGGAAGGGAGCCAACAACGGCCAATTTGAAAGGGGACAGCTAGTACAGCTTATCCTGACAAAAGCAGTCTTCGCCTGCCAAAGGCTCTAGTGGTGACGTCGTCTTGGGCTCCACGGTGACCTCCGACTTCCCCTCCTGCTGGTCTTGGTCTCGTTGCACTGATATGGAAACCTTTTCTTGACGCCTCGGTACTCCGCGCCTGCGCCTGCTTCCTTAGCACCAAAGAAGAAACAAGGACACCGCGTGCGCTGGCGCCCGCCTGGCGCCCTCCAGGCCTTCGTCGTCATGGCTCACGTCACCGGAACCTCGTGAGGTTTGCCTGGCCTTGATCTCTTTGCCCCTCGCGAGCCAGCCTGGTGAGGCCGCTCCTGAGGAGGTCTTGTGTCGTCCGCCTCGCGAGGCTTGGCCCCTCGCGAGGGTCTTGTGTGCTTGTTGGTGAAGATGGTCCGTACGGGCCCGCTCGCAGAGCCACGCCGTGGGCCACAGGCAGGCAAGTCTAGGGACCCCCGTTCCCAGAACGCCGACAGTAGCCCCGGGCCCAAGGCGTGCTCGGCCTTGGCTTCGAGGCGAAGCCAAAGGTCAAGTGCGGAGCGTCGTGGGCCCCAATAGCATGCGGCCTTGGTCGACGCGTGGCAGTTGATTGGACGTGGGCGTCTCCGCTTCCGCACACTGCCTTGGAATCCGCCTGGCTATGCGGCCACCGCTACCTACACAATTATTCTTCCATCGTCTACGCCATACTCCTCCAATTCCTCTGCTTCCCCCGGACTCCACTCTTCTTTCCAATCTGACCTGAGCTCTGCTCACTTCATCGCCATGGTGCCAACTCAAGCGGATAAGGGGAAGAAACCTCTGTCTTCGGCTTGTGCGCCTCCGGTCGCCGAGCCCGCACCTGGCCGATCGCTGGTGCTCAACGATGAGGCCATGGGCATGGTGTGTCCCATGCTCGCCTCTAGCTTCAATGAGTGGGGAAAGACGGTGGCTTGGCTTGCGTCTCATGCTCGCATTGACCGGGCAGCCACTGAGGTCCCATTCTTCATTGAAACCCTTTGGGCCAGCCTGGTCCCTCTTTTCTCCGCCTTCTTCAACGCAGTGCCTGAACACTATCAGATCCACATACTGCACCTTGATCCCCAATCCGTGATCCTTCTCGCCGTCTTTGCCTTTGTTTGCGAGGCCATGGTAGGCATTGCCCCTTCAGTAGCCCTTCTCCGCCACTTCTTCTCACTGCACCTGATTGATCCCCGACAGAGCTCAGGATGCCTGAGCTTTCAGGCCATGACAGCGACAGCCGGTGCGGGGATTGACTTCGAGCTCCCACCATCCACAAGAGGGTTTCGGGCACGATGGGTATTTGTTGATGTCGGAGTGCTCCGCCCCCTGCTCATTTCTCCGTCAGTGCCCGCTACTCCCAACTCTGGTTAGTGCCACCGAAGGCTCGCCAATTCGTGCCTTGACCCTGTCTGGCTCAGGCTGAAGTGGCTCAAGGACCTTGATGTGACAGTGCCTATGGTGGTGAAGGAGTTCGTCCGGCGCTGAATCGCTCCGCTTTAGCGCCATTCTCAACTGATGTGGGCCTTGCTCAACAGCAAGGACCACATGAGACTTCAGGAGTCCGGGCTCCCCCTTGAGGCGTGGCAAACGGTGCTCGAGGTCCTGATGGGTGTCCTGTTGCCAAACGACATGCCAAGGAAGAGTTGCCTTCTGTACCACTGCTTGAACAAAGCGACATTCCCAGAGCAGATGCCCGCCTTTGATGAGTGGGGGTTGCGTCCAGTCGGCCTCGTGGGGCCTCGTGAGAACCCCATCGTCGTGGTTCCTCTTCCTGCTGCTGGCGAACAACTCGCCCCAAGTGTGGATGCAGGGGGGCGAGCACCGCTGGGGCCAATGGCGAAGGTGTCAAGATGCTGATGCCGCCCAGGGTTCCTGAGATGTTGTCCTCAGGAACTCACGACTCCTGCCCTGGGGCGGTGGTTGAGGAGGCGACGCAACCTGCATATCCCGAGGCCGGGGCTCCTGAGACCTCAACAGGTCGCTGTGAGGAAGAGCCTGATGGCTCCCCTCAGCTTGGCGCTCCTGAGACTGCCCCTTCGAGCGCTTCTCCTATTGCGCCTCGTGTGGGCCGCCATGTCCAGCGCTTCGGTCAGCTCTGCGTGGACTTCGAAGAGCTCCACAAGAGGAAGGAGTCCCCAAGTAGTGGCACCTTCGGGCCATTAAAACAAAGAAAGTACATCGTCGTTGACGAGTAAGTACCTTATCTTGGTGATTCTCCGCGTGCTGCTTCCCTTCCTGACAATATCTCTTCAGGATTCCTTCCGCCAAGGCTGCTAGATCTCTTGAGAAGCAGCCTCCTCTCGCCTCACTTCTCCCGCTAGACTCGAGCGCTCCAAGCCTGCGCTCTGCTCACGGTGTGGAGCCAACCGAGGAAGCTAGCCCGTCAACAAGGCGTCTTGAGCTTGCGCCTTCGCCGTCCCTCCTCCGCGACCTTGCTTGGAATACAACAACCGTGCCAAGGGTTCCTCCCCTTGTCATGGACAGCGGCTGGATGGCTTCGGTCTTGGGCTCCTCTTCAGGCAGCGGGCCTTCACTCGTTTGGGCTCCTTGCGAGGCCTGGCCTGCAACTAGGCGGGCGCCAGCCCCCAGCCCCCCGCTGAGAGGGGGCGAGTCGACAACTTGCTCGAGTCGGCCCAAGAAAGGAGCATCGTCCGCCACGAGCTCTTTCAGGAGGCGATGGGCGCGATGAACCGACTTGGTGAAGAGCTTGTGGGTGTGGATGCGCGCCTCGTGGCCGAGGGTCTTCGGCTGGTGGAGGAGCGGCATAAGCTGAAGGTGCCTATCAACCTCGGGTGCCACTAGTGCGAGCTTGATAACGCGAAGGCCGAGGCATCCCTCACGACCTAGCATGAGGCCTGCTCCTGAGCCTTGGAAGAAGCTCAAGAAGCCGGCCGCCGCCACGAGATCGCAGAGAGACACACGCGGGAGCTCCAAGCCTGGAGCACCTCCTTGGAGCAGCAAGTGGAGGCGCGCGGAGCCGCCCTGGCATTTATGAGGGGGACGCCCGTCGAAGAGGAAGATATCCAAAGGCGCGAGGAAGTGTGATGTAGAGTAGAACCCTAGTGGCCCGATATTTCACGAAAGGAGCGGATCCCGCGAAGAACACGAGGAACACGAGGGGGAAAACGAGGGAAATCACGAGGGGAAACATGAGAGAATCACTCAACCAACAAGAAATAGTCACACATGTGCTAGATCCTCGAAACACAAAGAGATACACGATCCAAATCCAACAAAGGACGATACATAAGGTAACAGGTTCTTCTCCGTGAGAAGGTCTTGAATCCACAAGGGGATCTTCCCGTAAAGGGGTCTTGAATCCAAGGTGGATCTTCTCCGAAGAGGGGCCGCGGTCTCTCTCAAGGAGTAGATCCGATATGGATGAGCGAAGCTCTATCTCTCAAATGAGCTATCACAACGCTAACCCTAGAAAGTCGTACGTGATAGAGTATATATAGTCTAGGTGACGAAAGGGTACACGGGCCTCGGCCCAAGTGGCTGCGCGCAGGCAGGGCCGGAAGTTCCGGGCTAGGCCGGAAGTTCCGGGCGCCGGAGGTTCCGGGGAGAGTCCGGCCTAACCAGAGAGTTGGCGCGGTGGAGATGTGCTGGCATCCGGGGGCCGGAAGGTCCGGGCAGGCCGGAGGTTCCGGGCACCGAAAGGTCCGGGACGGGGTCCGGGCTAACCTGAGAGTTGGCACGCCTGGGCTGGTCTAAGCCATCGGCGGCCGGAAGCTCCGGGTCGGCCGGAAGCTCCGGGGGCCGGAAGTTCCGGGCTGTCCAGAGTGTTGAAGCCTGTCTCTTCTTCTACAGTCCTCAGCTCCGAGTCTTGAGCGTTGTACCTGATGACACATAGTATCTCGGACTTGGGCAGTAGCCATGTCTCACTTGAAGAGGGAGGAAACTCAAGTAGGAGTGATGTCACCTCAGATTGAATAGCACGTGCCCTAGCCCTTGTCATTGGTCCACCTGAAGCTTGGATAGTTGAGGTGGTGTCCATGAGGATGGTCGTGGGATGCTCTGCATCATCTCCCCTCCCTTGGGGAAGATCCGTCCTCGGATTCGAGTTCTTCATCACCATGGAAGGGAGAGAGATCTTTGATGTTGAAGATGTCGCTCACATTGTATTTGTCGTGCGGGAGGTTGATCTTGTAAGCGTTGTCGTTGTATCGTGCGAGCACCTTGAAGGGTCCATCTGCTCGAGGTCGAAGCTTAGACTTGCGTTCTTGTGGAAAGTTCTCCTTGCGAAGGTGTAGCCACACGAGATCACCAATGTTGAATACCATAGGTTGCTTGTTGATGTTGAGCTTGGTCGCAAGGCGTTGTACTTGGCGCTCGATGGTGTTTCTTGCATCTTCATGCACCTTCTTGATATGGGTCACTCTTGCACTTGCGTCCAAATTGATTCGCTCTTGGAGTGGTAGAGGTAGAATATCCAATGGTGACAAAGGGTTGAATCCGTAGACGACCTCGAAAGGGGACTTGCCGGTTGTTGAGTGTCTTGCTCGGTTGTAGGCGAACTCGGCGATGGGTAGACACTCCTCACACTCCTTGATGTTCTTCTTGATGAGTACTCGAAGTAGAGCGGAGAGTGTGCGGTTTGTCACCTCCGTTTGGCCGTCGTTTTGAGGATGGTAAGCCGTGGAGAAGAGTAGCTTGATTTCGAGCTTGGCGCATAGGGTCTTCCAAAAGTAGCTAAGGAACTTGACGTCGTGGTCCGAGACGATGGTTTTTGGTACACCATGGAGATGCAAAATTTCCCTACAAAAGAGATTAGCAACATGTGAAGCATCGTCTATCTTGTGGCAAGGAATAAAATGTGCCATTTTTGAGAAACGGTCCACAACGACAAATATAGAATCTTTCCCATTTCTAGTTCTAGGCAAACCAAGGACAAAGTCCATGCTAATGTCTTCCCAATGTTGGTATGGAATAGGTAAAGGCATATAGAGACCATGAGATTGAGCTTTGGACTTAGCTTTGCGACATGTAGAACACCGGTTGGTGAAACGATTGACATCCGGAAACATCTTAGGCCAAAAGTAGCTCTTCGAGAGCGTGGAGAACGTCTTGTCGCGTCCGAAGTGTCCCATTAAGCCTCCTCCATGAGATTCCTGCAAAAGCAACAAACGAAGCGAGGACTCAGGAATGCAAAGTTTGTTAGCTCTCATAAGGTAGCCATCTTTGATGTAATAGCGTTCCCAAGATGTATTCGACAAACACTTAGCATAAGGAATGGCAAAAGTTGTATCATGCTCATATAAGTCTTTGATATGCTCGAAGCTAATGACATCTAACTCAAGTTGCGTGACAAGCATGCAAATGCGGGAAAGAGCATCCGCTACTATGTTTTCCTTACCCTTGATGTACTTGATGACATAGGGAAAAGACTCAATAAATTCACTCCATTTAGCATGACGCTTGTTCAACTTAGTTTGTCCCTTAATATACTTGAGAGTCTCATGATCGGTATGAATGATAAACTCATGGGGACGAAGGTAGTGCTCCCATTCATGCAAAACATGGACTAAAGTAAGCTATGGAAATAGATGGGATAATTGAGTTGCCCTCCGGAAAGTTTCTCACTAAAGTAAGCTATGGGGCGCTTCTCTTGCGTTAGCACACCTCCTATGCCATTACCACTAGCATCGCAATGAATTTCAAAAGGCTTGTCGAAGTTGGGTAAAGCAAGCACGGGAGCATGAGTAAGCAAATTCTGAAGCTCATTGAATGCGGTATCTTGGGATGGTCCCCAAATGAAAGGCGCATTCTTCTTGCTCAAATCATGCAAAGTTGAAGCAATGGTGCTAAAATCCTTTACAAAGCAACGATAGAAACCCGCAAGGCCAAGAGAAACTACGCACTTGATGCAAGTTGGTTGGTTGCGGCCAAGTCTTAATAGCATTAATCTTGGACTCATCAACATGAACACCCTTAGAAGAAACAACAAAACCCAAGAAAATGAGCTAATCAACACCAAAAAGGCATTTCTCCATATTAGCATAGAGGTGCTCTTTTCTAAGAGTTTACAAAATGGTGAGGACATGGGTAACATGCTATTTAATAGATTTGCTAAACAAAAGAATATCATCAAAGTAAACCACAACAAATATACCAATGTAAGGGCGAAAGACATGATTCGTGAGGCACATAAAAGTGCCCGGTGCTTCCGAGAGACCCATAGGCATGACTAACCACTCATACAAACCGAACTTGGTTTTGAAGGCGGTTTTCCATTCATCACCCTCTTGTATGCGGATTTGATAGTAACCACTTTTAAGATCAATTTTAGAAAATATAGTGGCACCGCTAAGCTCATCAAGCATATCATCTAGGTGTGGAATGGGATACCTATAGCGAACGGTGATAGCATTGATAGGTCTACAATCAGAGCACATGCGAAAACTACCATCACGTTTTGGCACAAGAATGACCGGAACGAAACAAGGGCTCAAACTTTCACGCACATGTCCATGGTCTATGAGATGCTTTACTTGCCTTTGTATTTCTTTTTTTTGTCGGGGTTGACACGGTATGGAGCTTTGTTCGGAAGAGGTGCTCCGGGGATGAGGTCGATTCAGTGCTCAATGCCTCGTAGAGGAGGTAGACCCGGAGGTAGCTCATCTGGAAAAACATCTTGAAATTCCTGCAAAAGAGAAGACAACACTAGAGGAAGAGTGTGAGAAGTGTTAGTTTGTGGTGCATTGTCCTTGCACACGAGGACGTAGTGTAGGACACTAGATGTGTTCTCACACACTTCTCTCATCTCACGTTTGGTGGCAAATAGAATGAGGTTCTTGTTTTCGCTCATCGTGGAGGCACTCAATTTGGGCTTGTGGCGCTCACTCTCTTTTTGGTGGCTCACTCTCTCACCATTCTCTCCACGATGGGTGGCTTGCTTATTGGCGATCACTTGGCTTGGAGACATAGGTCGTAACAGAAACTCCTTTCCTTTCATCTTGAAGCTATAGTGGTTTGTACGCCCATTGTGGACGACTCCTTTATCGAATTGCCATGGCCGTCCAAGGAGAATATGGAAAACGGTCATTGGGATGACGCCGCACTCCAAGGTCTCTTTGTAGGCGCCGATTTTGAAGGAGACTTGTACTCGGTTCTCGACTTGGATAGTGCCGGAGTCACTAAGCCATTGCACTTTGTATGGATGTGGATGCTTCATCTTGGGCAATTGCAGCTTGGAGCAAAGTTCTTCACTTGTGAGATCATGACAACTCCCTCCATCGATGATGACCTTGACGGATCGTCCACTAATGCCGGCCTTGGTGTGGAATATGTGGCATCATTGGTCTTCTTCTTGGTGATGTTGGAGAGTCAAGACTTTGGAGACAACAAGTGCGGGACTTGAGTCTTCATCATAAAAGACTTGTTCTTCTTCATTGTTCACATGGCGGTGCATGGCGACTTGCTCAAGGGCTTCCATTTCTCCTTCGCTCATGTAATCATAAGTGCCATCGTCGTTGAAGATCATGGTGCGCTTGTTGGTGCACTCATAGGACTTGTGGCCTCGGCCTCCGCAAGTGAAACACTTGAGGGAGCTCGTCTTGATGGTCTCATTAGTAGGGGTTGATGATGATGAAGCTCTCGGCTTGAAGTTGCTTGTAGTAGGCGAAGCTTTCTTGGAAGTCAACTTGTCGATGTTGGAAGTAGACGGTCTTGTAGTCAGTGTTGGAGTCGTTGAAGCTTGGTTATTGGCGTAGCCGTAGGACTTGGATGAGAACTTGGCATACTTGAAATCATCTTGCACTTGGCGTTCCGCTTTGGTAGCTTGGTGCACGAGCTCAATGAGATTTGAGTATGGCTGGAAGTCGGCGATCTTCTTAATAGGATGATTGAGTCCATTCAAGAAACGTGCCATAGTTTTCTCATCATCTTCCGTCACATTGTCTCATATCATTGCAATCTCCATCTCCTTGTAGTATTCTTCAACGCTCTTGGTTCCTTGCTTGAGTTGTTGGAGTTTCTTGAAGAGGTCGCGATTGTAGTAGGTAGGCACGAAGCGTGCTCTCATGACATCCTTCATTTGTGCCCAAGTAGTGATGGTGGATCACCTCTTGCCTCGCGGCGCTCAATGACTTGTTCCCACCAAATGAGGACGTAGTCTTGGAACTCAAGGGATGCCACCGCGATCTTCTTCTCTTCTTCATAATTGTGCAAACAGAAGATCTTGTCAACTTTCAATGCCCATGAAAGGTATTCTTCGGGGTCGTTGCTTCCGTTGAACTTGGGCATGGTGAACTTGAGCTTGCCGTAGCGTTGCTCTTCATTGTGTTGGGGTCGGGGATGATGACGCCCATGTTGAAGATGATTGTCCAACTCGTGGTGCTCTTGACGCGGAGGGTTTTCAACCTCATGTTGCTCTTGTCGCGGAGGATTCACATTGTTTTCATGCTGTTGATGAACTTGATGGTCTTGGCAAGCTTGTGGAGGAACGCATCGAGCTCGAGGGGGAACTAGACGATGCATGCGAGCTTGAAATCGTCGCTCATGAATTTCTTTGCGAAGTGCTTCCTCTTCTTCACGGGCTTGTCGGCCACGATCGGCAACGGCTCAACTCGCATCGCGTAGAGCTTGTTGCGCCTCAAGTGCTTGAGCGTCACGGAGTTGTTGTGCTTGACGTTGAGCCTCGACATCTTGTGCATTTTAGTGTAGACGCGCGCGTTCTTCCTCTTCATGTTGGCGTTGTTGTTGTCATTCTTGAGCTAGCGCAAAGGCTTCTTCGGCTTGACGTCGTCGGTGCTCTTGAGAGTCGGTGTCCCGAAGTGGATTGAGGTTTGCTTGACGAACGGTGCACGCGGCTCGATGAAGAGTGTTTGATGTCGGTGTACTTGAGCCGGAGAGGGTAAAGTCGGAATGGGGACTTGAACGGCTCCTTCTTGAAGTGGAAGACGAGCGGTTGAGCAACAAAGCATGAATTTCGTCCATCCTTGCGTCATTCTCTTGCTTGTGGTCGTCGAGCTTGTGGTCGAAGTAGTCCTTTGTACGTTGCTCGGAAAGTCGCAAGTCGGCGGCAAGGTTGTTGATGCGTTCACTCATCGCTTGTTGCTCTTGATGTAAAGCACGTTGTGCACCAAAGAGGTGACTCTTGGTGACAGAGGAGTTCATGTCGTCGTCTTGATCCATGAAGAGTGGGTTGGTAGAAGTACTTGGCCTGTCCATCATTCCAAGACAAATGTGAGTGGTAGAAAGAGAAGAACGAGTACCAAATGTACCTTGACCGAAGTTGAAAGTGAATCGAGGATCACTCCAATGTAGGACAAGGAAATAGCACAATTGGTACGAGTTCTTGTCGGTTTCTCACACCTACACAAGTAAAATCTTTTGGTGGAGCTGGGTTAGGATGGTGGCACAAAAATTGAAGCAATTGTAAGTGAGCTTCAATAATGTTGGAAAAGATTCGCAAGATGCAATGTACAAGTAGACCAAGCATATAAGGTACACGGAAACACACACACACAAAAAGATAAGTGGGGTTGTGCAACCAAGGGTGAGCCAAAATGTGGAATCCACAAAAATGCTCTTGTTGCACAACACTAGAGAGACGCTAGCACAATTGCACGATAGGCGGATACAAGAACTTGTGCACAACCTACTTAGCAAAAATGCAACGACTTCTATCCCAAATATTTTGAATGCAAGGTGTTGCTATGATATGATCCAAGATGATCGAGTATGACAATCTTAATGTTGTATGATGCTATGGTTCTTGCTTAAAAGCTCTTTGCTTATCTTTCCTCTTTGCTTAAAAGCTTGGTTGGCTCTTTGATGTTTGAGCTCTTTTCTCATGCAATGCTTGACGAACCAAGATAGAAAGTGAGTATGGGATGACAACTTTGTGACACAAGAGATGATACCAATATAGGCAACAATGATGTATGTATGCTATGGGAAGTATGAACACTAATGTGCACAAGTTTCGTTGCCGGCAATACTCAATGGCTAGTCTCGATGGGTAAGCAACGCAAAGGAGTAAGGCTATGATGGCTATCAATGTAGTGGCAAGAGTGATATGTCCAATACCAAGATGAGGTTACCGGACTTGCTTCCGGTATGGTGTCAAAATGGTGGCACGAATACCAAGTCGTAGTCGAGGTGGTCGTTGTTGATGACGCGTCCGTGGCGAAGATGAGTGGCGGTGATGTTGATGTCGAACCGTACCTAGATAGCCGAAACACAAAAGGATATGGTATCGCAACTCAAATTCTCAAATCTCAAAGTGGAAATTGTGTCAAAGAGCGAAACGGTCCAAAAATTGTTGGCTTATGCGGAAGTGGTGGAGGTATACGGAAATATATATGGTATATGGTGAGCACCGGAACAAAATTTGGTGGAAAATTGGGTGGAGTTGTGGAAGTAGTGCGAACTTTCTGTCGAAGCCAGAAGTTTCGGGCAAGATGGAGGGTCTGGGGTCCGGAGGTTCCGGGGAAGGTCGGAAGGTCCGGGGCCGGAATGTCCGGGCTGGACCAGAAGTTCCGGTGGTCGGAAATCTGCCAAGAACAGAGACTTGGGGATCGTGGATTTGGGCGGAAAAACTTGGGGAAAAGCCCAAATCCGAAGGGGAGAAAGAAGAAATTGGAGGACAAGAAGGGGCAGGAGGCTAGATCTACGAGCCACACACAAAATCCACAGATCAAAACCAACAAAATCTCAACACACGAACAAATCACAAAAATAATTGGGGGCTATTTTTGGTGGGGATTTTCGGATTAGGACGAAAAACAACAAAATTAGGCTAGAAACAAAGAGGGGAGGCTCCGAAATCGTGATCAACCTGGCTCATGATACCAAGAAGATGTAGGGTAGAACCCTAGTGGCCCGATATTTCACGAAAGGAGCGGATCCCGCGAAGAACACGAGGAACACGAGGGGGGAAACGAGGGAAATCACGAGGGGAAACACGAGAGAATCACTCAACCAACAAGAAATAGTCACACATGTGCTAGATCCTCGAAACACAAAGAGATACACGATCCAAATCCAACAAAGGACGATACATAGGGTAACCGGTTCTTCTCCATGAGGAGGTCTTGAATCCACAAGGGGATCTTCCCGTAAAGGGGTCTTGAATCCAAGGTGGATCTTCTCCGAAGAGGGGCCGCGGTCTCTCTCAAGGAGTAGATCCGATATGGATGAGCGAAGCTCTATCTCTCAAATGAGCTATCACAACGCTAACCCTAGAAAGTCGTACGTGATAGAGTATATATAGTCTAGGTGACGAAAGGGTACACGGGCCTCGGCCCAAGTGGCTGCGCGCAGGCAGGGCCGGAAGTTCCGGGCTAGGATAGAAGTTTCGGGCGCCGGAGGTTCCGGGGAGGGTCCGGCCTAACCAGAGAGTTGGCGCGGTGGAGATGTGCTGGCATCCGGGGGCCGGGAGGTCCTGGCAGGCCGGATGTTCCGGGCGCCGGAAGGTCCGGGACGGGGTCCGGGCTAACCCGAGAGTTGGCACGCCTGGGCTGGTCAAAGTCATCGGCGGCCAGAAGCTCCTGGTCGGCTGGAAGGTCCGGGGGCCGGAAGTTCCGGGCTCTGGCCGGAAGTTTCGGGTTGTCCAGAGTGTTGACGCATGTCTCTTCTTCTACAGTCCTCGGCTCCGAGTCTTGAGCGTTGTACCTGATGACACATAGTATCTTGGACTGAGGCAGTAGCCATGTCTCACTTGAAGAGGGAGAAAACTCAAGTAGGACTGATGTCACCTCGAATTGAATAGCACGTGCCCTAGCCCTTGTCATTGGTCCACGTGGAGCTTGGATAGTTGAGGTGGCGTCCATGGGGATGGTCGTGGGATGCTCCGCATCAAAGTGTTGGCGCTGGAAGCCATGGAGCGCAACCTTGAGTTTGAGCGACTAGAGACAAGGGAGCGCCAAGTCGCCCTAGCGGAGTATGTCGTTGGCGCGTGTGAGGCCAAGGCCTAGGAGGAGGTCAATCGCCGGGTGGCCGAGGCTCGCGTGGATCTCGAGGGCAAGTACGACCTGAAGCTGAAGCTCGTGGAAGCTGAGGCCACTGGTAGGACTGCTGCCCTTAAGTCCAGGTTGACCGAGGTGGAGCGACGCGAGGAGGCCACCGCAGCCGCCCTGGACTCGGTGCAGGCCGAGCTAGCCTCCGCCCGCGCTGAGCTGCTCCCTCTTCAGCAATGGGTCACTGACACCGAGTCCGTCGTGCAGCAGAACAGGGAGGAAGTGCTTCAGCGGCGGACGCTGGAGCGCGTGCACGCCCCCATGCTCTAGGGGAACAAGGCCAACACCGACCTGGGCCACATCTGTGACGAGAATGCTCCTCATCCCCACGTGAACGACTACGCCAGCCACCTCCGCTTCTTCACCAACTTGGTGACGCGCCTGGAGAACCGTTCCGAGAGGGCTCGCCAACTTGTTGAAGAGAGGAGCCGCGGTCTGCTCGGGCGTGCGTTCTCTCGCGTCTTCAGCCATCTCCAGAACGCCGACCCCAACTTCGACTTTGACGCCGCCATCGCTCCTGTACCCGAGGCCATCCGGGGTGACCTGTTGCGATGGGTGGAAGATAATGTGGACGCGCTAGTCAGGGCCTTCACTTTCGATGACGATGGGGTGGTGGTCAGGGCGGACGCGGGCGACATGGTCGACGATGGTGATTGCGGCGCTGGTGGAGGTGATGGTGATGCTAACGATGGTGGCAGCGATGACAGCGACACGTCTGAGGGTGATCCGAGAGACGCGGCGAGTGACATGTCTGACTGATCCCGTGTTTCCCAGCCGTTTGTCCTGCACACAGAAGCTCAGGCGCAGCCCTTCAAGTTGTAAGAGCATTTTTGGAGGGGAAGCCCCTCATGTAAATTTGCTACTCCATCTATCTTGTTAGGTTGAGTTGTATATGTGTCTTCGTGAACTCACGTATCCTGGGGCAAAGTTGCTGTTGCGGTTTACATTTGCCTGGACGAGCCCAAACCGGCTCACGAGGTTGCGGGCTTCTGGGAAGCTCCTGAGGAACTCATCGAGACGCCCGAGGGGGCCGCGTGATAAGCAAGCGCTAGCCGTGGCGCGTCATGCGCGTGGCACATGTGCGTCTTGCCCAGCCCCGCTTGCGGGGGGGGGGGGGGGGGGGCGAGGGAGGAGCAACAGGTGTGAACTCCGAAATAAGGCAAGAACCAGATGGCAAGAAATCGCTCAAACGAGAAAAGGCACCCCCGCGCGCATCAATGAAAATTCAACTTCAACTCAAATCCAAATCCATAAGGCAAGGCTCCAGAAAAGGGATCCAAAGCAAATAGCCGCGTCCGACGCCTAGTCTAGTCTTCTTGTCTTGAGTCTTCTCACCAGCGCGGAGCTAAGTGCTGCCACTAGGACGTGGGAGCGAGCCCCCGAGGACCGAGGGCGGCACTCATGAAACTCCGGAGCATGTACAGCCCCACTCATTATTACGTGAGAGTGTCAAGGGCGGTGATCTTCATAGGCGTGAGCCTTACTTCATATCGCTAGACGAGGGCCCCGCCTTGCGCCTCCCTCGACCACCGTTGGGGGCGGCCGGAGACCAGGACGACACCAAGGGGCAAAGGGGACACCAGCGGCGCCCTCGGCGACCACGGGTCCTCCACCGGGGGAAGGCTCGCCGGCACCTCCCTGACAGAGGGCCTACCTACGGGCGATGCCTTGCTCCGAGCGACGCGGGGAGGGGCCTTGCTCCTGGCCCCGCCCCCGCAGCCCCCAGTGAGCCTCTCCTGGTGAGACGGATACCGCCGCTTCAGAACCGTCGCCTGGCGCTGTGACCTAGTTCACTTGCGATTCATGGTTAGCGTAAGCCTGCCCCTAGGAGATTAGCGGTACCCTGTAGCTGTTGTGGACGACGTGGTTGGTGGGGCTCTCGGGAGGCTCCTGGAAGGCCTCGGCTCCTAATGCCTCCTCTTCCCAGCCTGGCTCGAGGAACGAGTCGGGGTCATCCTCCGGTGTGTACTCTTGGTTCATCATGCGGGGCACGTAGGCCTCCGAGGCCGTTGCCCCGAAGGCCTCGCCGAAGTGCCCCATGCTCCATGTCGCCGGGCCCATGACGTCGTCCTGAGGATGGTGCGGTAGCGCCCCGTTGGGGCCGCGTGCAGCGACTCTCGTGCCTGCACCCATCTGGGGTGGTGCTGGTGCGATGGGGCACCGTCCGCCGTGGATTGTGCAGGTGTCGATGAGGCCCCCGGGCGCACTCGGGGGCACGCGGGCGCGGCGAGGCCCGCCGTGGGATCCAGCCATTGCCTGGGGCATGAGCTGGTAATGGAAGGGCGGTGCTCCCATGGCCGCTGCGTCCAGTAGCTCGGCGACGCGTTCCAGCAGTGCATCTCGGCCGCTCTCCATCAGCCGACACCGTAGCAGCTCCTGTGCCACCATGAGTGTAGCCCGCATGTTTGCCTGTTCCCTCCGGGTGTGTGGCGCCGTCGCTGCGGCATGTCTTGCAGCCCTTGCAGCAGCTCGCGCCTATCATGGGGTGAGGGGGGACGGCGACTGGCCGCGCCGCCCACGCCCCGCAGCGTCAGGTGGCGCTCGCGCCGCCTGGAGCACGGGGTTGAGGTCTTCTTGGGCAGACGGCACCGCCCGGGCTGGCCAGGCTGCCCAACGGTCGGCGTTGGCCCTTGAGTCGCCGGACAACGGAACTGCGAAGCGTCGGTGAATCGATTGGTGGGAGAGGGGCTCCGGCGCACCCCTACCTAGTGCGCCAAATGTCGGATCTCGGGTTTCGGCAAAACCCTTAAGGTTCGAACAATGGGGTGCGCGTGAAGATCTCCCCCTACCAACCGATGTCCTAGCTTCGCTAAGGTCTCAAGGACTAACTCGATGAACTCGCAACACAAAGGACACAAGATTTATAATGGTTCGGGCCACCGTTGTGGTGTAATACCCTACTCCAGTGTGGTGGTGGTGGATTGCCTCTTGGGCTGAGGATGAACAGTACAAAGGGAAGAACAACCTCCTGAGGTGAGGTGTTATTGTGCTTGGTGTGTGTGAGGATGAACTGAATCTCTCTCAAACTACTTGCCTCCTACTATGGTGGCTAATCTTATTTACAGAGTCCCTGGTCCTCTCCCCAAATATTGAGCGGGAAGGGAGCCAACAACGGCTAATTTGAAAGGGGACAACTACTACAGCTTATCCTGACAAAAGTAGTATTCGCCTGCCAAAGGCTTTGGTGGTGACGCTGCTGGGGCTCCACGGTGACCTCCGCCTTGCCGTCCTGCTAGTCCTGGTCTCGTTGCATCGATATGGAAACCTTTGCTTGACGCCTCGGTACTCCACGTGTGCGCCTGCTTCCTTAGCACCAAAGAGGAAACAAGGACACTGCACGCGCTGGCGCCCGCCTGGCCTTGGTCGTCATGGCTCACGTCACTGGAACCTCGCGAGGTTTGCCTAGCCTTGATCTCTCCTCCCCTCACGAGCCAGCCTGGTGAGGCCGCTCCTGAGGAGGTCTTGTGTCGTCCGCCTTGCGAGGCTTGGCCCCTCGCGAGTGTCTTGTGTGCTTGTTGGTGAATATGGTCCGTACGGGCCCGCTCACAGAGCCACACCGTGGGCCGCAGGCAGGCAAGTCTGGGGACCCCCGTTCCTAGAACGCCGACAACATACATTTGCCAAATTTCATAATCATAAAATGCGGCAATTGCTAACATGATTCAGACAGACTTAAGCATCGCTACTTGTGAGAAGGTCTCATCGTAGTCAACTCCTTGAACTTGTCAAAAACCTTTTGCAACAAGTCGAGCTTTGTAGGCAGTAACATTATCGTCAGCGTCAGTCATCTTCTTGAAGATCCATTTATTCTCTATGGCTTGCCAATCATCGGGCAAGTCAACCAAAGTCCATACTTTATTGTCATACATGGAGCCCATCTCATATTTCATGGCCTCAAGCCATTTTGGGGAACCTGGGCTCATCATCGCTTCCTCATAGTTCGTAGGTTCATCATGGTCAAGTAACATGACCTCCAGAACAGGATTACTGTACCACTCTGGTGCGAACCATACTCTGGTTGACCTACGAGGTTCAGTAGTAACTTGATCTGAAGTTTCATGATCATCATCATTAGCTTCCTCACTAATTGGTGTAGGAATCACTGGAACTGATTTCTGTGATGAACTACTTTCTAATTCGGGAGAAGGTTCAGTTACCTCATCAAGTTCTACCTTCCTCCCACTCACTTCTTTTGAGAGAAACTTCTTCTCTAGAAAGGATCCATTCTTAGCAACGAATATCTTGCCTTAGGATCTATGATAGAAGGTGTACCCAATAGTTTCCTTTGGGTATCCTATGAAGACACATTTCTCCGATTTGGGTTTGAGCTTATCAGGTTGAAGCTTTTTCACATAAGCATCGCAGCCCCAAACTTTAAGAAATGGCAGCTTAGGTTTCTTGCCAAACCACAGTTCATATGGTGTCGTCTCAACACATTTAGATGGTGCCCTATTTAACGTGAATGCAGCTGTCTCTAAAGCATAACCCCAAAACGATTGCGGTAAATCGGTAAGAGACATCATAGATTGCACCATATCTAATAAAGTATGGTTACGACGTTCGGACACACCATTACGCTGTGGTGTTCCAGGTGGCGTGAGTTGTGAAACTATTCCACATTGTTTCAAATGAAGAGCAAACTCATAACACTAATATTCACCTCCACGATCAGATCGTAGAAACTTTATTTTCTTGTTACAATGATTTTCCACTTCACTCTGAAATTCTTTGAACTTTTCAAATGTTTCATACTTATGTTCCATTAAGTAAATATTCCCATATCTGCTCAAATCATTTGTGAAGGTCAGAAAATAACGATACCCGCCGCAAGCCTCAACACTCATCGGACGGCATACATTAGTATGTATTATTTCCAACAAGTCAGTTGCTCGCTCCATTGTTCCGGAGAACGGAGTCTTAGTCATCTTGCCCACGAGGCATGGTTTGCAAGCATCAAGTGATTCATAATCAAGTGATTCCAAAAGCCCATCAGCATGGAGTTTCTTCATGTGCTTTACACCAATATGACCTAATCAGCAGTGCCACAAATAAGTTGCACTATCATTATCATGAATATGTGTATCACTACAATCGAGATTCAACAAAAATTGACCACTCATCAAGGGTGCATGACCATAAAAGATATTACTCATATAAATAGAACAACCATTATTCTCTGATTTAAATGAATAATCGTCTCGCATCAAACAAGATCCAGATATATGTTCATGGTCAACGTTGGCACCAAATAGCAATTATTTAGGTCTAAAACTAATCCCGACGGTAGATGTAGAGGTAGCGTGCCGACGGCGATCACATCGACTTTTGAACCATTTCCCACGCGCATCGTCACCTCATCCTTAGCCAATCTTCTTTTAATCCGTAGCCCCATTTTCGAGTTGCAAATATGAGCAACAGAACCAGTATCAAATACCCAGGCTCTACTACAAGCATTAGTAAGGTACACATCAATAACATGTATATGAAATATACCTTTCACTTAGCCATCCTTCTTATCCGCCAAATACTTGGGGCAATTCCGCTTCCAGTGACCAGTCCCTTTGCAATAGAAGCACCCAGTCTTAGGCTTAGGTCCAGACTTGGGCTTCCTCCCTTGAGCAGCAACTTGCTTCCTTTTGTTGAAGTTCTCCTTCTTCCCTTTGCCCTTTTTCTTGAAACTAGTGGTCTTGTTAACCATCAACACTTGATGCTCCTTCTTGATTTCTACCTCCGTAGCCTTTAGCATCATGAAGAGCTCAGGAATTTTCTTTTCCATCCCTTGCATATTATAGTTCATCATGAAGCCTTAATAGCTTGGTGGCAGTGATTGAAAAACTCTGTCAATGACACTATCGTCAGGAAGATTAACTCCCAGCTGAGTCAAGTGGTTATGGTACCCAGACATTCCGAGTGTGTGTTCACTGACAGAACTATTCTCCTCCATTTTGCAGCTGTAGAACTTGTTGGAGACTTCATATCTCTCAACTCGGGCATTTGCTTGAAATATTAACTTCAACTCCTGGAACATCTCATATGCTCCATGATGTTCAAAACGTCTTTGAAGTCCCGATTCTAAGCTGTAAAGCATGTCACACTGAACTATCGAGTAGTCATCAGCTTTGCTCTGCCAGACGTTCATAAAGTCCGAAGTTTCTCCTACAGCGGGTCTTGCACCTAGCGGTGCTTCCAGGACGTAATTCTTCTGTGCAGCAATGAGGATAATCCTCAAGTTACGGACCCAGTCTGTGTAGTTGCTACCATCATCTTTCAACTTAGCTTTATCTAGGAACGCATTAAAATTCAAGGGAACAGTAGCACAGGCCATTGATCTACAACATAGATGTGCAAAAACTATTAGGTACTAAGTTCATGATAAATTAAAGTCAATTAATCATATTACTAATGAACTCCCACTTATATAGACATCCCTCTAGTCATCTAAATGATCACGTGATCCATATCAACTAAACCATGTCCGATCATCACGTGAGATGGAGTAGTTTTTAATGGTGAACATCACGATGTTGATGATATCTACTATATGATTCACGTTCGACCTTCCGGTCTTAGTGTTCCAAGGCCATATATGAATATGCTAGGCTCGTCAAGTTTAACCCGAGTATTCTGCGTGTGCAAAACTGGCTTGCACCTGTTGTATGTGAACGTAGAGCTTATCACACCCGATCATCACGTGGTGTCTCGGCACGACGAACTGTAGCAATGGTGCATACTCAGGGAGAACACTTATACCTTGAAATTTAGTGAGAGATCATCTTATAATGCTACCGCCATGCTAAGAAAAATAAGATGCATAAAGGATAAACATCACATGCAATCAAAATATGTGACATGATATGGTCATCATCATCTTGTGCCTTTGACCTCCATCTCCAAAGCACCGTCATGATCTCCATTGTCACTGGCTTGACACCTTGATCTCCATCGTAGCATCGTTGTCGTCTCGCCAACTATGGCTTCTACGACTAGACTACCACTTAGTGATAAAGTAAAGCAATTACATGGCGATTGCATTTCATACAATAAAGCAACAACCATAAGGCTCCTGCCAGTTGCCAATAACTTTTACAAAACATGATCATCTCATACAACAACTTATATCTCATCACGTCTTGACCATATCACATCACAACATTCCCTGCAAAAACAAGTTAGACGCCCTCTACTTTGTTGTTGCAAGTTTTACCTGGATGCTACGGACTTCTAGCAAGAACCATTCTTACCTACGCATCAAAACCATAATGATTTTTCATCAAGTGTGCTATTTTAACCTTCAACAAGGACTGGCCGTAGTCAAATTCAATTCAACTAAAGTTGGAGAAACAGACACCCGCCAGCCACCTGTGTGCAAAGCACATCGGTGGAACCGGTCTCATGAACGTGGTCATGTAATGTTGGTCCGGGCCGCTTCATCCAACAATACCACCGAATCAAAATAAGACGTTGGTGGTAAGCACTATGACTATTATCGCCCACAACTCTTTGTGTTCTACTCGTGCATATCCTCTACGCATAGGCCTGGCTCGGATGCCACTGATGGGGAACATAACATGCAATTTCAAAAAAAATCCTACGATCGCGCAAGATCTATCTAGGAGATGCATAGGAACGAGAAGGGGAGAGTGTGTCCACGTACCCTCATAGACCAAAAGCAGAAGCGTTATGTTAACATGGTTGATGTAGTCAAACGTCTTCACGATCCAATCAATCCAAGTACCGAATGTACGACACCTCCGTGTTCAGCACACATTTAGCTCGATGACGTCCCTCGAACTCTTGATCCAGTAGAAGGTCGAGGGAGAGTTCTGTCAGCATGACGGCATGGTGACGGTGATGGTGATGTGATCCGCGCATGGCTTCACCTAATCACTACGACGCTATGACCGGAGGAGTAAACTTTGGAGGGGGCCACCGCACACGGCTAAGAGAAATCTTTTGCCTATTTTTGGGGTGCCCCCTGCCCATGTATATAAAGGAGGGGGGAGGAGGTGGCCGGCCCAAGGGGGGAGCGCCAAGGGGGAGTCCTACTTGATCTATGCATTACCGAGAGGGCCCAGAGATACCTCTCCGATACATAGAGTGACAAATCCTAATCTTGATCTATGCCAACTCAACAAACACCTTCAGAGACACCTGTAGAGCATCTTTCTAATCACCCAGTTACGTTGTGACATTTGAGAGCACACAAGGTGTTCCTCCGGTATTCGGGAGGAGTTGCATAATCTCATAGTCAGAGGAATATGTATAAGTCATGAAGAAAGCAATAGCAATAAAACTAAACGATCATAATGCTAAGCTAACAGATGGTTCTTGTCCATCACATCATTCTCTAATGATGTGACCCCATTTATCAAATGACAACACATGTCTATGGTTAGGAAACTTAACCATCTTTGATTAACGAGCTAGTCAAGTAGAGACATACTAGGGACACTCTGTTTTGTCTATGTATTCACACATGTACTAAGTTTCTGGTTAATATACAATTCTAGCATGAATAATAAACATTTATCATGATATAAGGAAATATAAATAACAACTTTATTACTGCCTCTAGGGCATATTTCCTTCATCAAGCACCGTAAGATCGAACCCATCACAAAGCACCTATTCCCATTGCAAGATAAATAGATCAAGTTGGCCAAACAAAACCCAAATATCAGAGAAGAAATACGAGGCTATAAGCAATCATGCATATAAGAGATCAAAGAAACTCAAATAACTTTCATGGATAAAAAGATAGATCTAATCATAAACTCAAAGTTCATCTGATCCCAACAAACACACCGCAAAAAGAGTTACATCATATGTATCTCCAAGAGACCATTGTATTGAGAATCAAACGAGAGAGAGGAGGCAATCTAGCTACTAACTACAGACCTGAAGGTCCACAAGAGACTACTCACGCATCATCGGAGAGGCACCAATGGAAGTGGTGAACCCCTCCGTGATGGTGTCTAGATTAGATCTGGTGGTTCTGGACTCTGCGTCGGCTGGAATTAATTTTCGTTGACTCCCCTAGGGTTTCTGGAATATTGGGGTATTTATAGAGCAAAGAGGCGGTTTAGGGGCACCCGAGGTGGGCACAACCCACCTGGGCGCGCCTGGGCCTCCAGGCGTGCCCTGGTGGGTTGTGCTCCCCTCGGAGCACCCCCCCAGGTGCTTCTCCAGCCCACTAGATGTCTTCTGGTCCAAAAAAATCCACAAAAAGTTTCATTGTGTTTGTACTGCGTTTGCTATTGATTTCTTGTGATGTAAAAAACATGCAGAAAATAGCAACTGGCACTTGGCACTATGTCAATAGGTTAGTACCAAAAAATGATATAAAATGATTATAAAACATCCAAGAATGATAATATAACAGCATGGAACAATCAAAATTATAGATACGTTGGAGACGTATCACTCACCCAGTGACAGTAGGGGTAATGAGACACGTATTGTATTGTTGCCATTAAGGATAAAAAGATGGGGTTTTTACCATATTGATTGGATATGTCTCTCTACATCATGTCATCTTGCTTAAGGTGTTACTCGTTCTTTATGAACTTAATACTCTAGATGCATGCTGGATAGCAGTTGATGTATGGAGTAATGATGGTAGATGCAAGCAGGAGTCGGGCTACTTGTCACGGACGTGATGCATATAGTCATGATCATTGCCTTAGATATCGTCATAACTATGCGCACTTCTATCAAATGCTGAACAGTTATACTTTCACCCACCATATGCTTTCTTTAAGAGAGAAGCCTCTAGTGAAACCCATGGCCCCCGGGTCTATTTCTCATCATATATTTTTAGATCTATAAAACCAAAAACACCTTGCTGCAATTTATTTGTATTTATTTTATTTTGCCTTTTACTTATCTTTTATACCTATCTCTATTAGATCTCACTCTTGCTAGTGACCGTGAAGGGATTGAAACCCCCCTTTTTCACGTTGTGTGCAAGTGTTTGTTAGTTTGTGTAGGTGCATCTATTGGGGACTTGCTTGTACATTCTACTGGATTCATACCTTGGTTCTGAACTGAGGGAAATACTTATATCTACTTTGCTGCATCACCCTTTCCTCTTCAAGGGAAAAATCAACGCAAGCTCATGAAGTAGCAGAAGAATTTCTAGCATCGTTGTCGGGGAGGTTCTACATCAAGCGTACTAAGTACCTATCATAAACTCTCATCTCTTGCACTTACATTATTTGCCATTTTCCTCTCCCCTACTTCTAAAACGTTTTCAGAAAAACACAAAAATATTTGCCTTCTTTTCGTTTGCTTGTGTGCTTGATTGCTTGCTTGCCATCATGTCAGGATCTGGGGAGGTTATCATTGAAAAAGGTAGTAATAATCTTGAGGGAAATTTTGATGATTTTGCTAATAATGATCTTCATGAAGAAGAACCTACTATCATGCACACTAAAAAACTCCGTATAGGTAGCGGTAATGTTATTGGAAAAGGGGCTATTCAAGATTTCTTTACTTGTGCCGGTACGTTACCTATGCTAGGAGGGTCGATTCTTAACAAACCAATAGCCTTGTGGATGCAATACCTTTGCTTATAGTTGAACTTGAAAGACAATTTGTTCACATGCATCCATGCATACAAAGGAATTTTCTAAAATTCTCTAATATTCATAATCCTTCTATATAGCGTGTTGCCACTATATTTCTAGCTCATGAATTTAGGCACATCATGGAAGAAGCTAGTGAAATATTTGCTCATTATAATATCAATGGTGGTTTTCCTCCTATAGAGGAGATCCTTTTTAATCAAGAAGAGATTATGAGATTACAATCTCCATATTATGCTGCTTATAATGAAAACCTAAGGAAGAGGGTCCCTGCCGATGTTTTGATGATAAGATTTCTGAACTCAATGATAATTTTGCTATACAAAATAATGGATTGGGGTTTGTGCTTAGAGATAGACTTACGGAGTTCAATCAAAGGAATGTCTATAATGAAGATATAGTTATCAATTGCAAAGGGCCAAAAGAGGAACCTATTCCTCCCAAACTTGATCTTATAGATCCATACCCTATTAAATTTAGCCCCTTTGATTATTTTTGCTTGCCACAAAGAAAGCTTGCTGCTAAAAGGAGGGAGTGTGAGATGAGCATGGATGATCTCCCTCACTTCTATTACAATACCTAGATCTTTGCATTATGCCTAGCTAGGGGCATAAAACAATAGCGCTTGTTGGGAGGCAACCCAATTTTTTGTGCTTCTGTTTTTCAATAAATAAACAATATTTTACTTCTGTAGTAATTATGTTTTAGTGTTTTAATTAGTGTTTGTTCCAAGTAAGACCTTTGGGATGGTCTATCGTGATAGTTGATTTTATTTTGCTAAAGACAGAAACTTTTGCACCCAGTAGCAGAATTGTTAAAATTCACTGGAGGGTGATAAAATTCTGATGTTTTTACACAAGATTGATATACAAATGCCCAGGTTGTCTTAATTTTAAGAATTTTTGGAGTTACAGAAGTATACAAAATTTCCAGATTAGTACAGACTGTTCTGTTTTTGATAGATTCTGTTTTCATTGTGTTGTTTGCTTATTTTGATGAATATATGGGTAGTATCAAGGGGTATGAACCATGGAGAAGTTGGAGTACAATAGATATAATGGCAATATAAATTTAGAATGAGTTCACAACAGTACCTAAAGTGGTGATTTGCTTTATTATACTAACGGAGCTTATGAGTTTTCTGTTTAGTTTTGTGTTGTGAAGTTTTCAAGTTTTGGGTAAAGATTTGATGGACTGAGGAATAAGGAGTGCCAAAAGTAAGCTTGGGGATGCCCAAGGCACCCCAAGGTAATATTCAAGGACAGCCAAGCATCTAAGCTTGGGGATGCCTCAGATGGCGTCCCCTCTTTTGTCTTCAATCCATCGGTAAATTTACTTGAGGCTATATTTTTATTCACCACATGATATGTGTTTTCCTTGGAGCATCGTGTATTATATGAGTCTTTGATTTTAGTTTCCCACACTCATCCTTACTGTACACACCTTTTGAGATGTACACACATTAGTTGTGAATTTATTAGAATACTCCATGTGCTTCACTTATATCTTTTGAGCAAGGTAGTTGCTCTAGTGCTTCACTTATACCTTTTTAGAGAACGACGGTGGTTTTATTTTGAGAGTCTTAAAAATAGTAAGGCAATTTGCTTAGGTTATGAACTTGGTCCTGATATGATAGGTATCCAATAGGGATATAATAACACTACTGCGGGATGCTGCTAACGCGACACTACGATCAGAGACCCTTTGACAAAACTATGTGCAATGCATTAATTGCAAACTGTGATGTAAAAAACCCGTCAAAAAGGTGCAAAACGTTTGCGATGACGGATGCATCAAACACGATTCTGACTTTAGCTGTGTGTGTGATGCAGGGCATACGGTTCAGTTCAATGAACTATTTGCGATGAGGAAGAAGAACAGAAACAGGCAGCCAGATGAAGGCGTGTGTGATATACGGCATACAGTTCACTCGGATTAACTGTTTTTGATGAGGAGGAACAACAGAAATGGGCAGCTAGATAAAGGTGTGTGTGATTGAGGGCATACTCTTCAGAAGGATTAACTAGTTACGATTAGGCAACAAAACAGAAATGATGAGCTAGATCAAAGTGTCTGTGATTGATGGCATACACTTCACATGGATGAACTGTTTGCGATTAGCCACAACAAACAGAAACGGTTAGATAGATCAATGTGTGTGCGCTAGACGGGCACACATTCTAATTAAAAGAAGCATGTGCATGGCAATAACGAGCGTGCACAGTTGTTGGAACAATATGTGTGCTGACATTGCCTATTGCAGTGCACCCTATGGTGCAAACGCCACGTACGTGGCTAAGAAAGCATGCCCACATAACACCGTCTGGGAATAGTGCCGCACTTAGAAATTATAGAACCATCAATAAATTTTGAGCCCGCGTCCCGTCACATTCCAAATTACTACCATGCTATATTTAATTCCAAACCTGTTCACACTGATCAAAACCTAAACAGTTTCCCACTTAGGAGCATATTAGTACTCCGTTATAAATACTACTACTCCAAGATGACTGCACATTCCTCCTCAAATCCTCATCCACAAAAACAAACAAGTCATTCATCATCGTTCCCTTGCGTCTGCCATGGCCAGCGTGAGTTCGGGGTTGAGAGATTGCCACCAGGGAGAGGCGAGCATGGAAGCGGAAGCAAGAGAGATGTCCCGCCTCGCCGCGAAAGCAGCCGACATGTCTCGCTGCGTGGTCATAGTAGCACAGAGGTCCCATCGCGCCGCCGAAGTAGCACGGAGGTCCTGCCACACCGTCGATGCAGCAAACTAGTCTGGCCACGCCGCGGAAGCATCAGAGATGTCCCTCCGTGCCACAAATGCAGCAAATATGTCCTCCCGCGCCGCGGCGGCCTAGGAAAATGTCTCGCAGGCAGGCAAGGACTCTTACAAGCACATGCATGCGATCGTCCATAGCCAGATGGATCAGATCTCGAGTTGGGCAAGGTTGTAGGATGACATGAAGGCCTCGTTTGAAAAGGCTACCAGCGTCGTCTGGCAACTAAGCGAGAGCAATGCAAAGCTTCGGGCTGAGCGCGACCTGCTAAGGGCGAAGATCGTCAAAAGTGCGGAGCAACAGGAGGAGGCCACTGCCTTGTTGAAGAGGACTGGCGTCATCATCGAGAAACTTATGGACGAGAATGCCATGATGTGCATCAAGCACAAAAGGATGGTGGAGGAATCTGTGGATGCTCTCAAGCAGCATCTTGAGGACACGAAAGTGCTCATCGCCGCTCACCGCGGAGACTAGTTCCCGTAGCCTGCAGGAACACATCAAGAAAGTAGAGATCAGCGAGCCAGATCATTGTCTTCCTTCTTCTTTTGCCCTTGTGTATTTTAGGCGTTGCCGCGTGTGGCTTCTTTTAATTTTGTTCCTAAATATGTAAGACAATTATTAACCACTGCCATTGCCCTTATATTCATCAGTCTTGCTATAAGTCGCAATCGATGTTATATAGGTCCGTCAGATCTTATATCAAGATCCGTGCAAAACTTTCTTTTCTGATTTTCTTTTTTTCTCATAAATCTCAGTCCAGTGAGACATAGCCATGCCGTGAAACAAGGGCTCGGGTGCCATTAATGGAGACGTTGGGAGGGAGGTTGTAACGCCCTCGATGCGGCTATATCTCCTACGTGTTGAAGCACGACTTAGAGGCATAACCGCATTGAAAGCAATGTCACAAGTAAGGTAATCTTCACAACAACCCACGTAAATAGATAATAGGGGAAAAGGTACACAGTTGGCTTACACTCGCCACGTCACACAAATACATGAATAACATTACAATCATCCAATACACTCATGGTCCGACTACAGTACCAAAATAAAAGATCAACCCCAACATGCGACACGGTCCCGATCGCCCCAACTGGGCACCACTACTGATCATTAGGGAAAGACACATAGTAACGGCGTGAGTCTTCGTCAAACTCCCACTTGATCTCAAGCGCATCATCTGGAATGGAATCATCGGTCCCTGCATCTGGTTTGGAAGTAATCTGTGAGTCACGGGGACTCAGCAATCTCGCACCCTCGCGATCAAGACTATTTAAGCTTATAGGTAAGGCAAGGTAATATGTGGAGCTGCAGCAAGCGACTAGCATATATGGTGGCTAACCTGTTCGCAATAGAGAGCACGAAGAGAAGGCAAAGCATGAACGAAGAACTATAGAACAACCTGCAAACATTACTCCAACACCGTGTTCACTTCCCGGACTCCGCCGAGAAGAGACCATCACGGTTACACACGCAGTTGATTCATTTTAATTAAGTTAAGGTTCAAGTTATCTACAATTGGACATTAACAAATTCCCATCTTCCCATAACCACAGGCACGGCTTTCAAAAGTTCAAATCCCTGCAGGGGAGTCCCAACTTAGCCCATCACAAGCTCTCATGGTCAACGAAGGATATTCCTTCTCCCAAGACATTCCGATCAGACTCGGCATCCCGGTTCTACAAGACAACTTCAACAAAGGTAAAACAAGTCCAGCAACACCGCCCGAATGTGCCGACAAATCCTGATAGGAGCTGCACATATCTCGTTCTCAGGAAAAACTCAGATAGGTCAAGCTACGAGTAAAACCAACCCTTGAGTTTCCCCGAGGTGGCCCCGCAGGCTGCCCAGTTCGGACCAACGCTCAGAGGAGCACTGGCCCAGGGGGGTTTAAATAAAGATGACCCTCGGGCTCCGGAAACCCAAGGGAAAAAGAGGCTAGGTGGCAAATGGTAAAACCAAGGTTGGGCATTGCTGGAAGAGTTTTATTCAAGGCGAACTGTCAAGAGGTTCCCATAATCACCCAACCGCGTAAGGAACGCAAAATCCAGGAACATAACACCGATATGACGGAAACTAGGGCGGCAAGAGTGGAACAAAACACTAGGCAAAAGGCCGAGCCTTCCACCATTTACCAAGTATATAGATGCATTAAGATAACAAGATAATATAGTTATATCCCCACAAATAAACAATGTTCCAACAAGGAACGATCTCCAAACTTCACCTGCAACTAGCAACGCTATAAGAGGGGCTGAGCAAAGCGGTAACATAGCCAATCAACGGTTTCCTAGGACATGATGGGTTAGAGTTTGACATGGCAATTCGGGAGGCATGATAAGCAAGTGGTAGGTATCATAGCATAGGCATAGCAAAAGAGCAAGCATCTAGCAAGCAAAGATAGAAGTGATTCCGAGGGTATGATCATCTTGCCTGCACAGTTGTCAGAGTTGACTTGATCCTCGTAAGCAAACTCAACTGGCTCCTCGTTAGCGAACTCGTCTCCCAACTCTACCCAAACAAGACAAACTAGCAAAAGGAACACAATCAACCACGTGCAAAGCTCAAACAACATGATGCAAACATGGTATGCTATGCGGGATGCGATATGTGATGCATATGCAAGATTTGACAAAGAATGATTGAACCTGGCCTCAACATGGAAATCCAAGAGTGCCACTGGAAAGGTGAGATGATTTCGGTTGAAATCGATATAAAGATAATCGGAATCGGATGCACGGTTTGGAAATGGCAAGCAAAACAAATATGGCACCGGTCTGCGATAAACAGCAAGTAGCCATCTAAATGCATCAAGTTAAATATGCTACAGCACTCAAACATGACAACAAAATAGATGGCAGGGATCCACTCATGATGCTTGACAAAATATGAACACTGAACAAGCATGGCAAAAGTGCAAATGATAAACAGGTTTCAGACATTAACACACGTCTGGAATTTAACATCAGGTAGCACACTTTGGAGCATGAAAACTATATGCTACAGGAACTTAACATGGCAAATCAAGGCATGGAATGAAGCTACTCAAAGCACTTAACAAAAGTCCCTTCATGACCTTGAGCCAAAAGGGATCAGAAAATACAATTGCAAGCATGTGAACATGGCAAAAACATAATCAGGTTACAGACTTAGTGAAAAACTGGAGCATGCAAATCTGTTAACAAGTAGGCTTGTTCACGAGCTCGATGCACTCACTACAGAGCATGGCATGACAAACTAAGCATACACCCATCAATAATACATATCATAGAAGCTAGACATGGCAAGAACAACAATATAGCATGCACGGATCAACAACAACATCCTCGGCAAAATCGCTAACAAGTCAACAATCTGCCAGGATTCACGAAATAGCAAAAGTAGAGCTTGATTTACTCACGCTAGGTTGCTCCATAATTGCAAACAAAGACATGGATGGATAGAGCACCACAATGTTAACAAAACATCCTTACTAATCATCCTCAAAAGAGGCACGGATCACTAGGAAACAACATGAACATATGGCATATCGACAAAATCAGGACAACGACTTGGAGAAATTCTAAGTCCCTGAAATCAGCATTAACGAATGCACTACTTTGCGAGCTTGTGCTAGTCACCACACATATCACAAAAATACATGTTAAGCACCTCTGTAAAGATGGCATGGCATATAACAAAACTCATGTAGAGCTCAGGAGCATATCATGCACACATTAATCATGGCAAAAATGACAAATAGCTATTTGATGCAGCAGATCTGACAATGATCTCAAATAGCCCTCTTCCAACAGCATTTCGGGCATCAAGGTGAGCTCAAATGAAAATGATGCAATGAGATGAATTGATGTACTCTCTAAGACGAACATTTTGATATGCTACACGCGCAAAACGGAGCTACGTATCGGGAGTAACGACATGATGAAAAACGCAAATAAATTAGGGTTTCGGGGGAAAGTCAACCCTTCGGATCTTTCCATATCTGAGATCACTGTAGCTGCACGGACGCCGAGGTCGCAGAGAATAGAGATGGGGCCGCCAGAGTTGATGAGGAGGCGGCGGATCCGGTGCGGGGCGACGCCGGGGAGGTCGGAGGCGGGTCGCTGGAGCGGCGAGGGGCGGCGCGGCCGCGGTTGTGGACTTGGTGGCGTCAGGGGCGGCGAGGAGGCGAGGTCCGCACCGGAGGTCATCGGCGATGGCGTGTGTGGCGGCCGGAGCGGCGGAGGAACAGGGCGGCTCGGGCGCACGGGAGGAGGAAGGAGACGGGCGGCGGCGGCGCCGACGGGGAGGACACGTGGCGGCCCCCTAGTGGCTCGGGGCGGCGGCGCGTCTCGTCCGGCTGAAAACGGACATTGTCCAGCGGCGGCGGGGTAGATTTTTAGGGTTTCAGGGAAGGAGACCCGAGATTTCGAAGAGGGGATTTATATATAGGCATAGAGGGAGCTAGGAGAGTCCAAATGAGGTGCAGTTTGCGGCCACGCGATCATGATCGAACGCTCTAGATGATGGAGAGGGTTTTGGTGGGTTTTGGGCCAAATTGGAAGGGTGTTGGGCTGCAACACACACGAGGCCTTCTCGGTCCCTCGGTTAACCATTGGAGTATCAAACGAAGTCCAAATGACACGAAACTTGACAGGAGGTCTACCGGTAGTAAACCAAGGCTGCTTGGCAAGTCTCGGTCCAATCCGGAAATGTTTAACCCCCACACACGAAAAGAGGTAGAAAGGACCACCGGAGGAGATAGGAGCGCCGGAATGCAAAACGGACAATGGGAAAAATGCTCGGATGCATGAGACGAACACGTATGCAAATGCAATGCACATGATGACATGATATGAGATGCATGACAATGACAACGACACATGGAGACAAAAACCCGAACCCGAGGAAAATAAAATAACTTAGCGCCGGAAACGGCAAGAGTTGGGATACATATAAGGTAAATTACATCTGGGGTGTTACAACACTCCACCACTACGAAAGGATCTCATCCCGAGATCTAGGTCTGGAAAAACGTCGGGTACTCAGAACGGAGGTGATCCTCGCGTTCCCTGGTGGCTTCACGGTCGGAATGGTGTGACCACTTGACTTTGAGGAATTTGATTGACTTATTGCGAGTCTTGCGTTCACACTACTAGGAAAAGGGCTATAGATGGAAATGACACTAATGGCGCACCAGACAAGTGGTGCGCCATTAGTATATACTAATGGCGCACCACCTTCTGATGCGCCATTAGTGTTGAAACTACTAATGGCGCACCCTGACCACGGTGCGCCATTAGTACCAAATTTTTTTTGAACTAGTGCGCCTGTCCAAACATACTAATGGCGCATCCCCTGGTGGTGCGCCATTACTAGTTGTAACTAGTAATCGCGCACCAGCCAGAGGGTGCGCCACTAATGTTATTTTTTTATTATTGCTTTTATTCCTTTTTTTGCAATAGTTCTAATGGCGCACCACCAGGGGGTGCGCCATTAGTAACCTGGATTACTAATGGTGCATTTGTTGCTGGTGCGCCATTAGTAAGTGGGCAGCAACAAGATATTTTGGACAACCTCTCCTCCCACACTCACTTTCTCCCCACTTCATTCTCTCCACCGCCTCCTCCTTGTCTCGGGTGCCTCCTCTTTTTCACCTCATTTCCACCATAGATTCATTCAAATTAAGTGGTTAAGTTACCTTGTTTTGCTAGGTAAGTAAGGGGGGAAGCTATATTTATGTTGTTCTCCCTACAACAATGTGCACATGCACTTTTTATGGCCTAGCTAGATCTATGTATGTTTGTGGTGTTGCATATGTTTGTGGTGTTGCATATGTGTTTGTGTTTGGAGGTGTACCGGTATTTGAAATGCGATAGTTGCCAATATTTTGCCGGAATGTTGATTCATTTCCGTTTCGGCGAGAATTTTGGCATTAAGCATTCTTTTTGGTCCTATTTTTAGGGAAAGTCATGCCAAATTTTTTCTTGGTTCTAAAATATCGTTTTTCTCTACCCCGCAGGCGACCATGGTCCGCACGATGACCGAAGGCATAGTGAATAGGTTTTTGAGGTCCGCGAAGGCCGAGATGCTTCAAAAGAACGAGACGGAGATAAGATGTCCGTGTCGAAGATGCAAGCTGAATAGCCTTATTGCGGACCCGGATTCCGGGCAGGTGCGGGACCACCTGCTCTTGCGTGGTTTCATGGATGGCTATCGGTGGCAAGGTGATGAAGATGACTACGAAGTCGTCCATGGGGGTCGGGCAAGAAATGAGGAAGGGCAGCAAGCCAACCACCATGGCTCGGGGGGCGAGAAGACGAAGAATCCCCAGGAGATGATCACGACGGTGATGCTGTACACAGTCATCATGTAGAAGATGCAGGACATGATTATGATGCCGGCGGAGCAGACGATGCTGGACCATCGATGGGCTGGGTGCAGGACCCTCATATTCAAGAGCTGCTTCTCAAGAAGACGGATAACGCAAGAGCTGCCGCCCGAGAGAAAGCCAAGATGGATCAACTTGAGTTAGACGCGGTTACTCCATTGTATGAAGGATGCAGGCCCGAGGATACCCGCCTGAAAGTAACGCTCATGGCTCTGGAGATGAAGGTAAACCACAAAATGACCGACGCATGCTTCGACGAGAACATGTCATTCTGGCACGAACGTCTTCCCAAGGGGAACAAGTGCCCGACCAGTTTGGAGGAGGCGAAGAAAATCGTGTGTCCTCTGGATTTACCGCACGTGAAATACCATGTGTGCATGAACAATTGCATCATTTATCGCGACGAGCACGCGGAGTCTACCATATGTCCGGTGTGCGGTGTCACTCGATACAAGAAGAGGAAGAAAGCTCCTCGAAAAGTGGTGTGGTACTTTCCGATCACTCCTCGTCTGCAGCGGTATTTCGCGGATCCTAAGGTAGCAAAGCTCCTGCGTTGGCACGCGGATAGGGAGGAGAAGAAGCGAGAAGATGACGCAAATGATCCGGAGATAGATAAAAAAGACAAGATGCTGAGTCACCCTAAGGATGCGAGCCAGTGGCAAGCGTTGAACTTCGAATACCCAGAATTTGGGAACGATCCAAGGAACATCGTGCTGGGCGCGAGCACCGATGGAGTCAATCCGTTTGGCAGCCAGAGAAGCACACATAGCACCTGGCCTGTGTTTGTGTGGATGTACAACCTTCCCCCTGGTTGTGCATGAAGAGGAAGTACATTCACATGAGTATGCTAATTGAAGGGCCGAAACAACCAGGGAACGACATCAATCTGTATCTGGGGCTGCTGAAAGAGGAGCTTGACATGCTGTGGAAAACGCCAGCCAATACGTGGGACGCCGCAGAGAAAGAATATTTCCCTATGAGAGCCGCACTGCTCACGACGGTGCACGACTATCTCGGTTACGGATATCTTGCGGGGCAGGTAGTCCACGGATTTTCTGGATGCGTAAGGTGCATGGATGACACAACGTATTGCCAGCTAGATAGAGATCCCGGGTCTTCGAAAACCGTGTTCATGGGACATCGAAGGTGGCTTCGCGACGATGACCCATGGAGGAAACGCAAGGATCTGTTCGATGGTGAAACCGAACCCCGAAAACGCCCGTGTACAAGGAGCGGCGAGGAAATAGACAAGCTGTTGAAAAATTGGAAAGACTGCCCACTGCCGGGAAAGAAGCAAAAGGCGCCAGAGCGGGGAAAGAAGCGAAAGGCGCCAGAGCCGCTGCTGAAGGTATGGAAAACGAGGTCTGTTTTCTGGGACTTGCCGTACTGGAAGATCCACCGTGTGCCTCACAGCCTTGATGTCATGCATATCACGAAGAACGTGTGCGAGAGTCTGCTTGGTACCCTGCTCAACATGCCAGAGAGGACCAAAGATGGGCTGAAAGCAAGGGCAGACTTGAAATCAATGGGCATCAGGCAGGAGCTTCACGCTATATATGATGATGATGATGATGATGATGATGATGATGATGAGGCGAAGCAGGACACAGAAAGTCGTCGCAAAGGCAAAAAGGCCAAGAAGACCGGAAATGACTACCGTCCCGCGTGCTTCACTCTAAGTCAGGAGGAGATCGAGCAGTTTTTCACCTGCCTCCTAGGAGTAAAACTTCCTTACGGTTATGTGGGGAAGATAAGCAGATACCTAGACCCAGCGAAGCAGATGTTCAGCGGGATGAAGTCTCACGACTGTCACGTGCTAATGACGCAGATACTTCCAGTTGCAATCCGTGGGATCATGGACGCGCACGTCCGTGAAACGCTATTTGGCCTATGCAACTTCTTCGACGTCATCTCTCGGAAGTCGATTGGCGTGAGGCAACTCAGAAGGCTACAGGAAGAGATCGTGGTGATACTATGCGAGCTTGAGATGTACTTCCCGCCCGCATTCTTCGACGTTATGGTGCATCTGCTGGTCCATATAGTGGAGGATATCATCCAACTCGGGCCGACGTTCCTGCACAGCATGATGCCGTTCGAAAGGATGAATGGTGTCATCAAAGGATACGTTCGCAACATGTCACGTCCAGAAGGAAGCATAGCCAGGGGCTTTCTGACCGAAGAGTGCATCTCCTACTGCATGAATTATCTAGGCATCGAGAACCCCATTGGTCTGCCCGTCAACAGGCACCTCGGCAGGCTCGCTGGATGGGGTCACCGTGAGGGTCGCCGCGAAATGCATGTCGACTTCGAGGGTCGACTCGCCGACTTTGAAAGAGCAAACCTAGTCGCGCTACAACACATAGACGTGGTCGATCCTTGGGTGGTAGAGCACAAAACCTTTATTAAGAAGACGTACAATGACCGAGGCCAACAGAGGACGGACGGAGATATACTCAAAGAGCACAACTCATGTTTCACGCGTTGGTTCAAGCAGAAGCTTGTGTCGTACCCTTTACATGAGGATTCTTCCGCGGAAGAACAACTCATATTCGCCTTGTCACAGGGCGCCGAGCACAACCTGATGACCTATGAGGCGTACGATATCAACGGCTACACATTCTACACCGAGGCCAAGGACATGAAGAGCGATGGTTATCAGAACTCCGGGTAACGATGGAATCCTACACCGGTAACGACAAGGACAGATACTACGGAAGGATCGAGGAGATCTGGGAGCTGAGCTACGCTGGAGAGAAGGTCCCGATGTTCCGTGTTAGATGGGCCAAGAACGTCATAAAAGAAGACCGGTATTTCACCACCATGGTTATACCCGAAGCCAAATCCAAGACCGCGGGTGCAAACGTCACCGCGAAAAATGAGCCATGGGTACTGGCTTCCCAAGTGGACCAATGCTTCTTCATTACCGACCCGCCAAAGCCCAGTCGTGTTGTCGTGAGGAGAGGCAAAAGGAAGATCATCGGAATGGATGGAGTAGCCAATGAGCAAGACTTCGACAAGTACGGCGACCCGAGGATCGAACATGACGACGATGATGAAGTAGCAGCATACACCACAAGAAGAAGCAGGACCACCCTACCTAAAGGACGTCCGTTCCACAGAAGAACTCCATTTGCGAAAAAGAAGGGCAAGAAGATTGTGAACAGATAGCTAGCTAAGATCGATTGTATTTAAATCGTAGCCTTTATTTCTCGATTGTATTTCATGGGTACTTTTTGAACTATCATGAATATTTTTAAATTTCATGGACACTCGATCTCGATCCCGGCCCCCTCCATCTCGATTGCTATCCCACCTTGCCAGATCCGGTCCCCCTCGCCGCCGAGCACCCCCCCAGTCCACCGGCCGCCGCCGCCGACCCCCTCCACCCTCGATTCCCCTACTCAACCGCCGCCGCCGACCCCCCGCACCCCGCGCACCGTCTTATAAAAAAAATAAGTATCAAACAACTTTTTAAATGCTACTGTCTTATAAAAAAATATTACTGTTATTATTTAAACAAGTTTGAACATATTTAAACACAAATAAGTATCAAACAGCTTTTTAAATGCTAAAAAAAAATTTGTGGAGCCCACCTCGACCCCCCTCCATCTCGATCGCTATCCCACCTCGCCAGATCCGGTCCCCCTCGCCGCCGAGCACCCCCCCAGTCCACCGGCCGCCGCCGCCGATCCCCCGCACCCTCGATTCCCCTACTCAACCACCGCCACCGACCCCCCGCACCCTGCGCACCGTCTTATAAAAAATAAGTATCAAACAACTTTTTAAATGCTACTGTCTTATAAAAAAATATTACTGTTATTATTTAAACAAGTTTGAACATATTTAAACACAAATAAGTATCAAACAACTTTTTAAATGCTAAAAAAAATTTGTGGAGCCCACCTCGACCCCCCTCCATCTCGATCGCTATCCCACCTCGCCAGATCCGGCCCCCCTCGCCGCCGAGCACCCCCCCAGTCCACCGGCCGCCGCCGCCAACCCTCCGCACCCTCGATTCCCCTACTCAACCGCCGCCGCCGACCCCCCGCACCCCGCGCACCGTCTTATAAAAAAAATAAGTATCAAACAGCTTTTTAAATGCTACTGTCTTATAAAAAAATATTACTGTTATTATTTAAACAAGTTTGAACATATCTAAACACAAAAAAGTATCAAACAGCTTTTTAAATGCTAAAAAAAATTGTGGAGCCTGGGAGTCGAACCCAGGACCTCCTGGTGTGAGAACTGGCTGCTGACCAGTCGAGCTAGTAGAGGGGACTTGATGTGGATCAGTTCTGGTGGTACATAACCTGTTGGCTCGAGTTGAAATAAAAAAACTACTAATGGCGCACCACGGTGAGGTGCGCCATTAGTATGGATATACTAATGGCGCACCACGGTGAGGTGCACCATTAGTATTGTGCCTTCGCCCGATCCCCCCTTCCCTCTCCCCCTTCGCCCGGTCCCCCCTTCCCTTTCCCCCTCGCCAGTTCCCTCTCCCTCTCGATCCACCGCCGCCGCCGCCGCTGCCCTGACCCACTGCTCGCCCTCGCCCTCACCCTCTCCCTCCCTCGCCCTCTCCTCGCCTTCCCTCTCCCTCGCCCTCTC
Organism: Triticum aestivum; assembly: GCF_018294505.1. Lineage (NCBI taxonomy): Eukaryota > Viridiplantae > Streptophyta > Magnoliopsida > Poales > Poaceae > Triticum > Triticum aestivum. The sequence goes on from NC_057803.1 coordinate 172,630,995, forward strand.
CCTCGCCCTAGATCCCCTTCCCCTCTCCTCTCCTGACGCCGCTGCCCCGCCGCCCCGACGCCGCCTCGACGCCGCCCCGCCGCCCCGACGCCGCCCCGACGCCGCCTCGACCCCGCCCCGACGCCGCTGCCCCGCCACCTCGACGCTGCCCCGCCGCCTCGACGCGACCCCGCCGCCCGGACGCCGCCCCGTCCACACCACCGTCGCCGGAGCACCACCACCACCACCCATCGCCGGAGCATCCTTATCCTCTCCGACCGCCTCCTCCACCCCGGCCCGCTCCTCCAAGGTAAGATACCGCCCCGACCCCTATCCCCTTCCCTCCTCCCATCCCATCTCCATATGTTCATAGTGTGAGATTGATCCAGATTGCAATTATGTGTTGTTGGTGAAGTGTTTTCTTTGTGAACTAGGAACGTTAGAAGGATATGATGTGGTTGTATCAGTTTCAGCATGATGATTCTCATCAACTTGCACCTGGTCATAGTCCAGTAAATGCATGGCAGTGTTTTGTTCAATTATATTATATAAGAGTGACTCGTGTAGTATAAGGCCCCGTTTGGACGCAAAGTATTTTCAAAGTATTACTAGAATACCACAGTTTTTTGAAAAACTGTAGTTTAGAATACTTAGAGGTGTTTGGCTATACCAAAAACTGTAGCTTCATAAACAGAGGTATTATTGATACTGTGGTTTTTTTGGAGTATTAAAAAAAGAGGTCCGGACCTCTTTTTTCTCAAACTGAGGAAAACTCGTTCGTGTCATCCACTCGTTGACTACCGTACATCTTGGTCTGTAACCATAACTAGCCATACTGCAGTATGGTTTCATAGTATTGATTCATTCCTCTCCAAGGCATGCACCACCAGGATACTGATTCATATTCTTTGTAATTAGCTACGGCCGATCAAGTCCCCAACTTCGTAGAAAAGATCATACAACGTTGCATGCAGCCGGGTGGTCATTAGTGATCTGGTCGTGTAGCTCGGTAGGTGTATGAAGCTAGATTAAAGTTGTGTAACTATTGGTCAAAACTACAGTAAAACAACACCAACCAAACATATCGGTAGTTTTTCTAAAGCTGAGAAAATTGCAGCTTTTTAAAAACTGTAGTATTCATTGCACATGCATTGCAATATCGATGTTTTGAAATACTACAGTATTTTAAAAACTGCGCTGCCAAACTAGGCCTAAATTGTAATGGTCAAGTAGCTGCATACAGCTGCATGCCATTATCTCATAAGAGTGACTCGTGTAGTATGAATTGACAGTGTGATCTAAGTACCATGTGTGTAATTGGGTATGCTTATATGATTTCTGGCACATTTCCTGTACCTACAATACAAATTTGTGAGCATAGCTTCTGTTGTCAATGCAAAGAACTGTTCCTTGTAATGTACATACTCATACTGCATCTTTTGGATTGTTCATTTCTGTTTATCTTGTGCCGATGCTACTTAGTATGTACTCACATCTTCATGCTGGAAGGATAATACTGTAGGTAGACCATTTACTATTTTTTCATTTTTGAATATGGCTAACTCTGCTTCCCCCGGCCCAATCTGCATATCCTCTGTTCTGAGCATAATTTTTTTGCCATATCCTTTTCACACCTGGCATCTGCCATTGTAACTTCATACTGATGTAACATGTGAATCTGTTGGTCCTGCTTATTGTCTTTAAAGAAGTCAATGTACCTACCTATTTTTGTGCTATGTTATTATATTTGATCAGTATCAGTTGTGTCTCTCTTAAGAGACTCCTACCTTTTCTGACTCGAGTTGTTAACAACATTTCCATAGTTCTGTTAGCTACAACATTTTTTTATTTGAATTTGGTACTCCATGAGTTTTTACTACTGCTAACATAGAGTATTTGCTACTAGTAAAACAAGGATTTTGTATAGTTTTTACTACTGCTAACACACCGAGTATTTGCTACTAGTAAAACAGGGATTTTGTATGCACTGCTACCTGATGAGTGCTTTCTTTGTACTATTTCACCTTGGCATGCATATGTTTATTTCACCTTAGACGGAAATGAGTGTTATCAAGGAAATGGTTTTAGGTAAACCAGCACATCTCATCAGTCTTTCTTACTCAATGTTATCATCTGCTTGGTTTTAGGTGATGGACTCATTTCCGGTGGTTGTTCTGCTTTAGTTTTCCTGATGTTGTTTCGCGTTGGGTTCTGATTCGCTTTTCTGCTATTGTTTCTGTGGTGATGCAGACTTGTGGTGAAGAAGAGCAAGGCCAAGAAAGACTCCAACAAGCCCAAGCGTCGTCTTACTCCTCATGTGAGCCCCAGATTTGATTTGTTGTTGTGGTTCGATTCACTCAAAAGGGAGTGATAATTTTTCCTATGTTCATAGTGTGAGATTGATCCAGATTGAATGTTATGCATATCTTAAACATAGGAGTGTTAGACATAAAGCATGTCCAGCAGAACCTTTAGTGCATCTTTGCTCTTGTTCATTTAGTTTCAGTAAACAAATATTGCGAAGCATGACATGGCCTTTGTGAGCTCCTTTGTATAAAATGAAATGCAAGGTTGCTGATAATGTAACCCAGATCACACAGATCAATTTTTTTCAATTTATGCAACTGCTGCTGCTGCTGCTGTACTACTTTGTGCCATGGACCAGTGCATGCATGCTGCTGCTGCTGTACTACTTGTCAAGTGATGCTGCTGCTGCTATCTGCGAGCTGCTGCTGCTAGTTGTGATTTTGTCAAGTGATGCTGCTGCTACTTGTGATCTTCTAAAATGACCCCTTTCTCCTGAAACGTTGATTAATTTCCGTTTCGGTTGAGAAATGGGGCACTCCAAGGTCAAGAAAATTAGCAAAGGTCATGCCCAATTTTCTTGACCTAGAAGGTGCCCGATTCTCAACCGAAATAAAAATTAATTTGCTTTAGTGGTTGGATTAGTTTAGTATTTTTTTCACACACTCAGACACCCTTGCTTGCCATGTGTGTGAGAGAGATAGTGAGAGGAGACAAGAAGAAGGGGGTTAGGAAGATGTTGCCTGCTCATCAAAGCTAACCATCTCCCCCTTTTCACCCCTTTTCCTTTGTCTTTTGTGGGTTGCAAGGAAGCTACTGTCTTAGCTAGCTTAGCTTGTGCATAAATCCCAGTGTTACAATCTAGAAAATTAGCCTGCAAAGATGAGGTCCCATGCTGGCTGTACCACTGCATCATGCAACAGTGCCTTCAAGATCCAAGGCAATATCACAAACATCATAGGCAATTTGACCAAACTCACAACCTTGTATCTTTGCAGCAACCAACTTTCTAGACACACCCCTCAAGAACTAGGTTACCCTTAGAACGTGGACTTGGACCTTAGCAACAACACACTAACAGGTTCTATCCCAAAACACCTAGGCAATATCACAAACATCTCTCAATTGTTCCTTGACAATAACCAACTTTTTGGCGACATTCCTCGAGAATTAGGTTATTTGGTCAACTTAGAGATCTTGTTCCTTGACAATAACCAACTTTTTGACCAAACTTTGTTTCTATTTAGAGAGAAACATGGCCCACAACGATGAGGCCAGGGGTTCGGGCGGCAAGGCATTCTGGGAGCTGTCCCAGGAGATGGAGAAACAACCTCACTTGTATGAGGCCGCCGCCTTCCCCACCGATCCTGAGACCACGGATGGTGCCACCGAGGATGACCACACTGATGGTGCCACCGAGGATGCCACCACTGATGATGGCGGCGCACGCACAGATGGCAGCCAACCGAAGAGGCAACGGAAGGACCGGCGCCCGATCGTGTTCCGCACCCTCAAGGAGGAAGTTACTGAAGTGGACTCCAACGGGAATCCAACGGCGCCCGAACGAATAGTCAAGGGGTACTCGCTTCAGCTCGGGTGCATTGTCCGGAGCACCGTCTCGATCAACACCGAGAACCTGAGGCATCCTGACCGAGGGAATTTGCGCCACCTCCTCTTCACGAAGCTGCATGAACGATACAAGTTCCCCACTGAATTTGAAAACACAAGCCTCAAAGGGAATAAAGTGAACAGTGCTGCCCTCACGAAGATGAGCAAGGCCCTGTCTACTTGGAAAAGCAATGTGAAGAGAATGATCGAGAAAGGTGAGAGTTATCAGAAGATCAAGGAGAAAAATCCTTCGATCACCGAAGATGACTACAACGACTTCAAGATCAATTGCTCGAGCACCGCAAGCTCCCAATCAAGTGAGTGGGGGAAACAAATGCGGGAGCTGAACATAGGGGAACACACACTCGGTCCCGGCGGTTACAGAGTGGCGGAGCCTATATGGGACAAGGAGGAGGCGGACCGTGCCGAGCAAGGCCTACCGCCCCTCTTCGATAAATACGGTGACAAGCAGACCAGGAACTTTGTTAGGGCCCGGTACAAGGACCCGAAAACAAAGGAGCTTACCACGGATCCAAAGACCAGGCAGCTTGAGCTTGTTCTGGTAAGGAATACACCCCCGCGTAATTAGCTCCATATGGTTGCATTCTAATTAATGACGCCAAATTTCTAAATGGTTCACATTCCTTCCGCAGGCGACTGAAAGCAGTAGTGCGGGGTCGACTAAGAGCAACCCTTGGGACACCACTCTAAGTAAGCCGACGTCAGCTGGTCGTGTGGCCGGCAAAGGCTTGTCGACAAAATGGGGGTCATACTATACCGCTGGTGTGCGGAAGGAGAAAAAGACCAGCTCGGAAAGCCAGGCGCGAGAGGTTCAAGAACTCAAGGCACAGGTGGCGCGGATTCCGGAGATTGTCCAAGAGCAAGTGGAACAACGACTCGGAGCAACGATCACCGCCCTTGTGCCTACCTTGATCTCGGGGTTGAGTGCGTGGATTGCGGGCGGCCAACAGGGGCCGCCCCCGATTCCTAGCTTCACGGCCAGCAACTCGCATAATGCGATGGCGGGGCCATTGGTGCCTCCGGCGGAGGCGGCATTGGTGTCTCCGACGCCGACACGGGAGCTTAATGCACCCGGGTGTACGCCGGCCGGCACCTCTTCAGCAAGCGGCCCCTCCGTCAACTGCACGCCCGCCGTTGGCGGTGCCTCGACATTAGCCGAGCTCGACGCCATCATCACGGTAACTAATTAAGCCTCTCTTGGCTAAGGACTTCATCTCCTTGCCTTTGACTGGGCATCCCTGACGCCCTACATGTTTTCGCAGGGCGCCGCCGACGTTCCGTGCACTCTCCTCAACTTCGTGAACAACGAGTTGGTCGATGTCGCCAAGGGCAAAATCGTTCAACCGGGAAACCCCTTGTTCCACGGTACCCAGATGCCACCCAACTTGTTTAGGGTTCAACTGGTTCGGGTGCTGCCAGGCTGCGACGACTTGTTACCTCCTATTCGACCCGTCGGGGCCGACGATGAAGACGTGATGACCCTTAGCGCCTGCCTGAGCTGGCCCCTGCTTTGGCCGAAGAGCCAGATTCGTTTGGGGGCGGGGGACACCACCCCAAAGACAACACCGCCAGTCGTGCCGGCGCCAAGTCGGCCCCATGGCAAGACCGCTGTAACGGTGCCGGACATCCCTATGCCACTGGATCCAAACATGCATATGGCACAGGATCAGAACGACGACGACGACGACGATGATACATTTGGCAACGTCGATCAGTACTTTGCCGAGCATGGGTACGATGGCGACTTCATGGGGCCTCCTTCTCAAGAACCAAACCCAACAAAAGACGTGTGCGATCTAGCTCGTACCGCGGAGAAGCCAAGTTGCAACAGGCGCCGTCTGGCGTTCAGCTCTCAGGAGACGCCTCCAGCTGCCGACTTCACCGAGCCTCAGATAGGCGAGGTGCGAAATATTATCAGCCCCAACACACTCAAGAAGGCGGTCTGTGAGCAGAACTCGGTCCCATTACAGGAGAAGAAGAAGGCACGCAAAAGAAAGACTAAGAAGGGTGCGAGCCAGCCGGCACCGAGTACGATCCGTGCTCAGGACGGGCCACCTTCACCGCAGGATATCTCGAGGAGGGTGCATGTGGCGGGTAGGGCGATGCTACCGACAAATATGCTCAATGCTGCAACCAGTGCTATGCGGAGTCTGCATGACAGTGTTCTTGCTTTGGAGAAGCGGCGTCTCAGGGAGAAGGATGTGGCATACCCGGTTTTCGCGGCCAAGGTGCCAGAGGGCAAGGGCTTTGTGGATAACTCCATCGGGCGTACGATCGTCCTGCGTTTTGATGACATCCACGCTATGTTGAACCTTCATCCGCTGCACTACACCTTCATTCGGCTATTTTCGCTGAGTATGGAGATGCGGATCATTCGCGACAAGACCCCGGACATCGTGATAGTCGACCCCTTCTACATGCGTGCCAAGATCTTGGGCAGCGCTGGGGACCGGCAAGTCGCGAGTTCTTACCTCGAAGGCGTCATTCTGGCAAACCAACATAAGGATAACTTCCTCGTGCCTTACTTTCCCGAGTAAGTCCTCCCCTCAACCGGCCCGTAACATATGAATTCTTACATTTCGATCGTTTTTCTTTTAACATTCCGTGTTTTCTGCAGTGACACACGTTGCACGCTCATCCTCCTAAGCCCCAAATATTCCATGGCCACGTATTTCGACCCGGACCGTCAGTCGAACGTAGACTACACAAATGTCAAGAAGGTTCTTGATGATGTTCTCCCCGGCTACGCCCAATCTGGAGGCACCTTCACCAGGCCTATTCGTAAGTACGGCAAGCACGTGTTCTCCCACAATACGACGTTCTGCTGCGTCAAGCAGCCGCCTGGCGGTCAGAAGGGTGCCTACTACGCCATCCATCACATGCGGGCGATCGTACGGGACCATCATCAACTTCTGCTACCGGGTAAACTCAAAGATTGGGCCGCGAGCGTGTCGGCAATCCAGGACGCGGACCTCCGACAAGAATTCTTTCGCATCCAGTCGGAGTTTGCAGAAATCATCCATCAAGATGTCCTTTGTACCTTGGGGCAGTTCTACCTCAGAAATCAACCATCCAACAGTGACATCGACACAATGCTACAAATGCAGGATGACAACGCCCATTCTTTCATGACTCCCACGATAGACGGCGGCTTCATCCACGCTCCGGTCCCTTGAGTCGAGTTGTCTAGTTCTGAAACATCGATTGGCTCATGTTGTAATTAAACTTTAATGAACTTGTAGTATGTCTCTTTGGTTTCGAGAGTCGTTCAACTTAGATGTAATCGATGCTATTAATGTATTGCTTTTCTCTTCCGATCGTTCTGTTGCATAATTATATATTGCTTATGTATTGTCTGTGAATTGGTACTAACGTTTCGTTTTGCTAGTGCATAGCGATGCCGACGTATGTCGTGTACAAGGGTAAGGTTCCCGGAGTCTACGATGACTGGGAGGAGTGTCGGAGACAGGTTCACCGATTCAGCGGTAACAGTTACAAAGGGTACACCACTAGGGCCGAGGCCGAATCTAGATACGCCCGCTATCTAGCGGGAGAGGGGAGGGAGCGTTGGAGGAACCGGATGAAGACGAGTTTCATCGTGATGATGCTCATCGTGATGACCGCAGCTCTCTTCTATGTGATGGTAGTTTAGATGATCGATATCGACTTGTAATGTGAAGACAAACTCGCTACTCGCGGTCTCGAGACTTGTAATATAATGTTCTATCTTTGTTCGGTCTTTTTAATTCGGGGACTAATATGATGAATTGTATTCGGAGACTAATATGATGAATTGTATTCAAAGACTAATCTTCTATTGTATTCGATGAATCTGTTGTTGATGTGTGCTGTCTATATTTTGTCAAATTATACATTTTGTAACCTGTGCAAAAAACAGAAAATAAAAAAATAAAAAAACCTAATATTCATACTAATGGCGCATCACATGACAGTGCGCCATTAGTATGACAGTGCATACTAATGGCGCATCACTGGGTAGTGCGCCATTAGTATGCCGCGGTTACTAATGGCGCATCCAGTGGTGGTGCGCCATTAGTATGCCAAAGCACCTGGGTATACGTGGCCCCTGGGAGGCATACTAATGGCGCACGCTGGCCTATACTAATGGCGCACCCACGGTGCGCCATTAGTATACCAGATACTAATGGCGCACCAGGTGGTGCGCCATTAGTAAAAATTACTAATGGCGTGCTGTTAATGGCGCACCACAGATGCGCCATTAATGGCCATATTAGGTGCGCCATTAGTAGGGGTTTTTCTAGTAGTGTCAGTCTCTTCAAGAATAGCCACGGGGTGCTCACGGTAAGAAAGGTCTTCTTGGAGATCAATGTCTTCGAAGTTGACGGTGCGGTCAGGAGTCTTGAAGCACTTGCAAAGTTGGGAGGAAGCTCGAGTTGATAGGCGAGATCGCCTCTCTTGCCGGCGATCTTGAAAGGACCCACGTATCTAGGGGCAAGCTTCCCTTTGATACCGAAGCGACGAGTACCTTTCATTGGAGAGACGCGGAGGTAAACATGGTCTCCGATCTCGAAAGCCAAATCACGATGCTTACTATCATAGTAGCTCTTCTGCGCGATTGCGCTGCTTTGAGGTTATCACGAATGACTTTGCACATTTCCTCTGCCTCTGTGATCAAGTCATTCCCAAGAAGTTGACGTTCACCGGTCTCTGACCAGTTAAGAGGAGTACGGCACTTCCTGCCATAGAGAATTTCAAATGGGGCATTTCCCGAACTTGCTTGAAAACTGTTGTTGTAGGAGAATTCTGCATATGGAAGACAATCTTCCCACTTCATACCAAAAGAGATAACGCAAGCCTTGAGCATATCTTCAAGAATCTGATTGACATGCTCGACTTGACCGCTAGTTTGAGGATGGAAAGCTGTGCTGAAGCGGATGTTGGTGCCCATGGCCTTCTAAAAAGAATCCCAAAACTTGGAGGTAAAGATGCTGCCACGGCCTGAAGAGATCAACTGTGGAATGCCGTGCAGAGAGACAATCCGAGAGGTATAAAGCTCTGCCAATTGAGCTGCAGTGATAGACTCTTTGATAGGCAGAAAGTGAGCCACTTTAGTGAGTTTGTCGATGACAACGAATATAGCTACATTGCCACGCTTGGACTTTGGAAACCCAGTCACGAAGTCCATCTCAATGTGGTCAAACTTCCATTCTGGAATGGCAAGAGGTTGGAGGAGACCAGCTGGTTGTTGGTGTTCTGCCTTCACTCTTCTGCAGACATCACATTCATTCACGAACTGAGCAATCTCGCGCTTCATTCGAGTCCACCAATAAGCCTGCTTGAGGTCCTCGTACATCTTCGTACTCCCAGGGTGGATGGAGAGGAGTGAATTGTGAGCCTCATTCATAATAAATTTACGAAGGTCACCTTTAGGCACAACAATGCGATCCTCGAAGAAGAGAGTATCCTTGTCATCAAGGTGGTAGCACTTGTACTTGGGTTGACTCTTGGCAATCCCAATCTTCACCTTCTTCACCATAGCATCAAGAAGTTGAGCCTCGCGAATCTGATCTTCCAAAGTAGGAGAGACTTGAAGGTTGGCGAGGAAACCTTGAGGAACAACTTGCAGATTGAGTTTGCGGAAATCTTCACAAAGCTCGGGTTGGTAAGGCTTGAGAATCAGATTGTTGCAGTAAGCCTTCCTGCTCAAAGCGTCAGCAATCACATTGGCCTTGCCTAGACTATACTCAATACTCGGATTGTACTCTTGAATCATTTCGACCCAACGAGTCTGCCTGAGGTTGAGATTAGGCTGAGTGAAGATGTACTTGAGACTCTTGTGGTCAGTGAAGATGTCCACTTTTCTTCCCAATAAGAGATGTCTCCAAGTCAAAAGAGCATGCACAACTGCCGCCAACTCGAGGTCATGAGTGGGGTAGTTCTTCTCGTTGGGCTTCAACTGGCGAGAGGTATAGGCCACAACTTTCTTCTCTTGCCTCAACACTGCACCAAGACCTTGAAGAGAGGCATCATAGAAGATCTCGAACGGTTTGGATTCATTAGGAGGAGTCAGAACTGGAGCAGTGACCAATTTCTCTTTCAAAGTGTTGAAAGCGATGTCACATTCCGGAGACCAAACGTACTTGACGTGCTTCTGGAGAAGGTTTGAAAGAGGCTTTACGATCTTTGAAAAGTTCTCAACAAACCTTCGACAGTAGCTTGCGAGACCAAGGAAGCTGCGGAGTTGCTTCACGTTCTGAGGTGGTTCCCAATTCACAATTGCACACACCTTCTCAGGATTCACCGCTATGCCCTTGGCAGAGATGATATGCCCATGATATAGAACCTCATCGAGCCAAAACTCGCACTTTGAGAACTTGGCGTAGAACTTATGTTCCCTGAGCTTATCATGCACCAAACGCAAGTGCTTGGCATGATCTTCCTTGTTCTTTGAAAAGACCAGAATGTCATCGAGGTAGACCAAGACAAAGTCATTTGTGTAGGCGTTGAAGATGAAGTTCATCATGCGAGAGAAAGTCGGCGGAGCGTTGACGAGGCCAAAAGACATGACCGTGTATTCATATGAACCATAGCTTGTTCTGAAAGCCGTCTTGGGAATATCTTGCTCACGGATTCGAATCTGGTGATAGCCCATACAGAGATCAAGCTTGGAGAATACTTGGGCGCCTTTGAGTTGTTCGAACAGCTCATTGATGTTGGGAAGTGGGTACTTGTTCTTGATAGTCTTCTTGTTCAATGGACGATAGTCAACACAAAGTCGGTCCGTTCCATCCTTCTTCTTCACAAAAAGAACTCCACAACCCCACGGAGAAGAACTAGGTCGGATGAGACCCATACGCTCTTGAATATCGAGTTTCTTCTTCAGCTCCTTCAACTCTTCAGGTCTGAGCTTGTAAGGACGTTTGCAAACAGGTTCCGTGCCAGGCTCAAGATCGATGACGAGTTCAACTGGCCGGTGCGGAGGCATTCCTGGAAGCTCTTCTGAAAAGACGTCTTGATATTCGCAAACGACTGGAATTTGAGAGATGGCATCCAGTTCACCCTTCTCATTTAGAGAAAACAGACGGATGGTATCATCACAAGCGGCAAAGACAATTACATCCTCAGACGAATGAGTCAATTGAATTTGTCTGGCTGCACAATCAAGCTGAGCCTTGTGCTTAGAAAGCCAATCCATTCCGAGAATAAGATCAATATCAGAGTTACCAAGGACCATTGGAGAAGAAAGAAACTTGTAGTCGCCCAAAGTGATAGTAACATATGGAACCTCCAGACTTGCACTCAAACATTTGCTAGGAGAAACGATATCCATTTGGTTGCCCAAATGAGAAGAAACGAATTCATTCTTGGCAAAAAATGGCTTTGACATGAAACAATGCGATGCACCAGTATCAAAAAGAAATTTTGCAGGAATATCATTAATTGGAAGGTTACCCATGATGACATCTGACGAGTCCTCTGCCTTAGCTGCATTCACCATGTTGACCTTGGCGTACTTGGGGTTATGCTTGACCACAGCTGTACTTGCCGATTTCACAGGAGGAGGAGGAGGAGGAGGAGGAGGAGGAGGAGGGAGACGCCACTGATTGAAGCATTTGTTGGCATAGTGACCCTTCTGTTGGCACTTGTTGCACGTGACCTCTGAAAGCGGACGGTGATACGGAGCCCAGGAGATACGGAGCACGTGACCTCTGAAAGCGGATGTTGATCTTGGAGCTTGAGACGAAGTCTTGTTCTGAAAGCCAGGGTTGGGTGGGTGGGAAGATCCACTGCCACCTTTGCTCTTCTGCTGATAAGGCTGAAGGAATGGAGGAGGAGGAAGCCAATACTTCTACTGCTTAGCCACTTGAGTTGAGGAAGAAGGAGTAGCATCTCTGACTCACTTCTTGGAAGCATCACACTTCAGTTGAGCAGTCTCTTGCTTCAATGCCATGTTGTAAAACTCATCGTACCTCCTGGGCTCAAAGAGGACAAGAGCTAGCTGGATTTCTTCTCTGAGACCACCCCTGAATTGGTATATCATGCTCTTCTCGTCAGGGACGTCCTGCTTAGCAAAACAGGCGAGCTTCTGAAACATCTTGTTGTACTCATAGACAGACATAGAGCCTTGCTTCAGGTTGCGGAATTCCTCACGCTTGGTTTCAACCACGCTCTGAGGAATATGATGAGCTTTGAAGTCTTGATGGAATTCATCCTAGGTAATCACACGACCTCCTCTGGAATCTTTGTACTGCTGAAACCATTCTGCAGCTTGGTCTTTGAGTTGGAAGGAAGCGAACTTGACAAAGTCCTCAAGCCTGACGTTACTGCACTTGAAATGCTTGCATAAGTCCACGAGCCAATCATCAGTGTCAGTTGCCTCAACGCAATTGCTGAAGGTCTTAGGCTGGTTAGCAAGGAACTGGTTGAGTGTATCAAAGTGATTCTGTTTGTTTCCCTGGTTCCCTTGGTTGCGCTCTTGAAGAAGTTGCATGATCAGCTGTGTGTTTGCATTGGTAGCGGCCATCACAGCTTGCCATGCCTTCGGAGGTGGAGGTGGTGGTGGAGGATCAGGATTCGGAGTCGTGCGCATTGGAGGAGCCATCCTGAAGAGGTTGACATCCATTAGCACATTGATAGACCAATATTGACGCTGAATCAAACGGGTTGAAATTGCAACATATAGTCTTCACATCCGAACAAAATGAACGAATGCATTCCCATTGAAATGGTCACATATCCATAAATTGAGAAGCCACTTAGCATTTAGGTAGAAGAATAAAAAACAACAAGGTACGGACCAAGAACGAATACTCGGTAAGGATCACCCAATCTCAAACCAAATATCCGTGGAAGAAGAACTAGAGCTACAAGAATTCCCACCTATGAAACTCCCGAACCTTTCCGGTTATGCAATCAGGTGTTGGGGATACAGGGGAAGCATAATATCTTACCCAAATCTAGCAAATCCTACATCCAACTGTATCCATCCTTCAACACATAACCGAGAAAAACTTCGGAAATCGTCTACCTCAACCTTCAAAAAGCATCCGTTATACAAGTTATGGCAATGCTCCCGAACTCCCGCCCCAGTACTGGCTGGAGTCGAGGTTATCTCACCAACAACTGCATAAAAGAGATTTTCGATGTCGGTGAAACTAAACTCATGTATTCCAGAACTGCAACGATAAAATTGTGACGACAACACCTCGGAGCTCAACTCCCCGGGACACTGCCACAACCCCTAAATGACAGGAGGCACCAATAACAATGTTCTCGTCACAAATCGATCGGAACAATTCCAAGATACTCACGTGATCCTAAATTTTTTTTAGTGAAATTTGAGAAGAGAAGAGTCAAAACTCTACGTCAAGATGCCTTACCAGAGCGATGAAGGGACTGGGGAGTAAAAATAATTCCTAAACTCTCCGATATATAATTCCTAAATGACTCAAAACATTTTTCTAGACTCAACAATGCCAGCTAATTCGATCAAGCAGGGGGGCTCCTAAGGTCGGGGAAGGCTCTGATTACCAACTTGTAACGCCCTCGATGCGGCTATATCTCCTACATGTCGAAGCACGACTTAGAGGCATAACCGCATTGAAAGCAATGTCGCAAGTAAGGTAATCTTCACAACAACCCATGTAAATAGATAATAGGGGAAAAAGGTACATAGTTGGCTTACACTCGCCACGTCACACAAATACATGAATAACATTACAATCATCCAATACACTCATGGTCCGACTATGGTACCAAAATAAAAGATCAACCCCAACATGCGACACGGTCCCGATCGCCCCAACTGGGCACCACTACTGATCATCAGGGAAAGACACATAGTAACGATGTGAGTCTTCGTCGAACTCCCACTTGAGCTCAAGCGCATCATCTGGAACTGAATCATCGGTCCCTGCATTTGGTTTGGAAGTAATCTGTGAGTCACAGGGACTCAACAATCTCGCACCCTCGCGATCAAGACTATTTAAGCTTATAGGTAAGGCAAGGTAATATGTGGAGCTGCAGCAAGCGACTAGCATATATGGTGGCTAACCTGTTCGCAAAAGAGAGCGAGAAGAGAAGGCAAAGAACGAACGAATAACTATAGAACAACCTACGGCAAACATTACTCCAACACCGTGTTCACTTCCCGGACTCCGCCGAGAAGAGACCATCACGGTTACACACGCAGTTGATTCATTTTAATTAAGTTAAGGTTCAAGTTATCTACAATCGGACATTAACAAATTCCCATCTGCCCATAACCACGGGCACGGCTTTCGAAAGTTCAAATCCCTGCAGGGGAGTCCCAACTTAGCCCATCACAAGCTCTCATGGTCAACAAAGGATATTCCTTCTCCCGAGACATTCCGATCAGACTCGGCATCCCGGTTCTACAAGACAACTTCGACAAAGGTAAAACAAGTCCAGCAACACCGCCCGAATGTGCCGACAAATCCCGATAGGAGCTGCACATATCTCGTTCTCAGGGCACACTCAGATAGGTCAAGCTACGAGTAAAACCAACCCTCGAGTTTCCCCGAGGTGGCCCCGCAAGCTGCCCAGTTCGGACCAACGCTCAGAGGAGCACTGGCCCAGGGGGGTTTAAATAAAGATGACCCTCGGACTCCGGAAACCCAAGGGAAAAAGAGGCTAGGTGGCAAATGGTAAAACCAAGGTTGGGCATTGCTGGAAGAGTTTTATTCAAGGCGAACTGTCAAGAGGTTCCCATAATCACCCAACCGCGTAAGGAACGCAAAATCCGGGAACATAACACTGATATGACGGAAACTAGGGCGGCAAGAGTGGAACAAAACACTAGGCAAAAGGCCGAGCCATCCACCCTTTACCAAGTATATAGATGCATTAAGATAACAAGATAATATAGTGATATCCCAACAAATAAACAATGTTCCAACAAGGAACAATCTCCAAACTTCACCTGCAACTAGCAACGCTATAAGAGGGGCTGAGCAAAGCGGTAACATAGACAATCAACGGTTTGCTAGGACATGATTGCTTAGAGGTTTGACATGGCAGTTCGGGAGGCATGATCAGCAAGTGGTAGGTATCATAGCATAGGCATAGCAAAAGAGCTAGCATCTAGCAAGCAAAGATAGAAGTGATTTCGAGGGTATGATCATCTTGCCTGCACAGTTGTCAGAGTTGACTTGATCCTCGTAAGCAAACTCAACTGGCTCCTCGTTAGCGAACTCGTCACCCGACTCTACCCAAACAAGACAAACAAGCAAAAGGAACACAATCAACCACGTGCAAAGCTCGAACAACATGATGCAAACATGATATGCTATGTGGGATGCGATATGTGATGCATATGCAAGATTTGACAAAGAATGATTGAACCTGGCCACAACTTGGAAATCCAAGAGTTCCACTGGAAAGGTGAGATGATTTCGGTTGAAATCGATATAAAGATCACCGGAATCGGAAGCACGGTTTGGAAATGGCAAGCAAAACAAATATGGCACCGGTCTGCGATAAACAGCAAGTAGCCATCTAAATGCATCAAGTTAAATATGCTATAACACTAAAACATGACAACAAAATACATGGCAGGGATCCACTCATGATGCTTGAGAAAATATGAACACTGAGCTACGGCCAATTCATCCATTAACAGGTTCAAACAAGCATGGCAAAAGTGCAAATGATAAACAGGTTTCAGACAATGAAATTAACACACGTCTGGAATTTAACATCAGGTAGCACACTTTGGAGCATGAAAACTATATGCTACAGGAACTTAACATCGCAAAGCAAGGCATGGCATGAAGCTACTCAAAGCAGTTAACAAAAGTCCCTTAGTGACCTTGAGCCAAAAGGGATCAGAAAATACAATTGCAAGCATGTGAACATGGCAAAAACATAATCAGGTTACAGACTTAGTGAAAAACTGGAGCATGCAAATCTGTTAATGAGTAGGCATGTTCACGAGCTCGATGCACTCACTACAGAGCATGGCATGACAAAGTAGGCATACACCCATAAATAATACATATCATAGAAGCTAGACATGGAAAGAACAACAACATAACATGCACGGATCAACAACAACATCCTCGGCAAAATCGATGACAAGTCAACAATCTGCCAGGATTCACGAAATAGCAAAAGTAGAGCTTGATTTACTCACGCTAGGTTGCTCCATAATTGCAAACAAAGACATGGATGGATAGAGCACCACAATGTTAACAAAACATCCTTACTAATCATCCTCAAAAGAGGCATGGATCACTAGGAAACAACATGAACATATGGCATATCAACAAAATCAAGACAAGGACTTGGAGAAATTCTAAGTCCATGAAATCAGCATTAACGAGCTTGTGCTAGTCACCACACATATCACAAAAATACATGGTAAGCACCTCTGTAAAGATGGCATGGCATATAACAAAACTCATGTAGAGCTCAGGAGCATATCATGCACACATTAATCATGGCAAAAATGACAAATAGCTATTTGATGCAGCAGATCTGACAATGATCTCAAATAGCCCTCTTTCAACAGCATTTCAGGCATCAAGGTGAGCTCAAATGAAAATGATTCAATGAGATGAAATGATGTACTCTCTGAGGCGAACATTTTGATATGCTACACGCGCAAAACGGAGCTACGGATCCGGAGTAAAGACATGATGAAAAACGCAAATAAATTCGGGTTTCGGGGGAAAAGTCAACCCTTCGGATCTTTCCAGATCTGAGATCACCGTAGCTGCACGGACGCTGAGGTCGCCAGAAATGGAGATGGGGCCGTCGGAGTTGACGAGGAGGCGGCGGATCAGATGCGGGGCGACGCCGGGGAGGTCGGAGGCGGCTCGCCGAAGCGGCGAGGGGCGGCGCGGCCGCGGTGGTGGACTTGGCGGCGTCGGGGGCGGCGAGAAGGCGAGGTCCGGCGAGGTGCGACTGCACCGGAGGTCACCGGCGATGGCGTGTGCGGCGGCCGGAGCGGCGGAGGAACAGGGCGGCTCGGGCGCGCGGGAGGAGGAAGGAGACGGGCGGCGGCGGCGCCGATCTGGGCCGCGGGGGCCTAACGCGGGCCGCGCGCGGTGGCGCCGGCGGGAGGACACGTGGAGGCCCCCTAGTGGCTCGGGGCGGCGGCGCGTCTCGTCCGGCTGAAAACGGACATTGTCCGGCGGCGGCGGGGTAGATTTTTAGGGTTTTATGAAAGGAGACCCAAGATTTCGAAGTGGGGATTTATATATAGGCATAGAGGGAGCTAGGAGAGTCCAAATGAGGTGCGGTTTGCGGCCACGCGATCGTGATCGAATGCTCTAGATGATGGAGAGGGTTTTGGTGGGTTTTGGGCCAAATTGGAAGGGTGTTGGGCTGCAACACACACGAGGCCTTCTTGGTCCCTCGGTTAACCGTTGGAGTATCAAACGAAGTCCAAATGACACGAAACTTGACAGGCGGTCTACCGGTAGTAAACGAAGGCCGCTTGGAAAGTCTCGGTCCAATCTAGAAATGTTTAACCCCCACACACGAAAAGAGGTAGAAAGGACCACCGGAGGAGATAGGAGCGCCGGAGCCCGGAATGGGGTGTTACAGAGGTGCACGACGGATAGAGGTCAAAGGGCTCTTCTCCCGATGAGGACGTGCAGGGGTCTGATCGCACGCCTCCCATACTCAAATAGCTACCCCACACGGGACCTCCTAGCCAATAAAAAGGGGACGCCTGGCGGCACATAATTGGTAAGTAGAATGCCCACAGTTTGAATTATACTTGTGTTTCCGATTTGTAACGTGACAACACTTGTTCCAAAGTGACTTTATTGATTGTTAATGTGTGCACCTTCAGAAATCGGATAGAAAAATTTACCATAGCATGTTGGTGCCATGTCATGACACCATGCCAAGTTTCATGATTTTCGGGCGAGTTTTGGATTTACGGGGATTTTAAAACCAAGTTTCTCGATGTTTCCAGCCGAGCCAAGATGCCCAGATGTTTGAATTCCATTCCCACTTCTTCCATGGGACCTAGAAGCTCGCCCAAGTACACATAAATGATTTCCAACTAACTTTTGCGCACTAGAGCATGCACTTGTACTTCAAATTTGAATTATGTGCATTAAATGCCTGGAAAATGAATTAATGTATAAAAAGGCCAAACTAACTCGGAATAATTCCAAAATTTAGCACGAAACTCCTATTTGGTCTAAGTTGTCTGTGTAAAAAATCAAGGCGGGAAACGGCAGTGTATGTCATTTCGCACACGGAGGTGACACGTTCCCTCTTGGAACCATGAGCCTTCTTGAGAGAAGCTCCGGTTTGTAAGAAGCTTATACCAAAGCTTGTTCCAATTCAGCCAAAGAATTTACCACGCCATGTTAGTTCCATGTCATGACACCATGCCAGGTTTCATGATTTTCAGGCGTGTTTTGGATTTACAGGAATTAAAAAACCAAGTTTCTCAATATTTCCAGCCGAGGCACGACACCCGGATGTTTGAATTCCATTCCCATTTCTTGCATGGGACCTACAAATTCACCCAAGGACACACATGTATTTTTCAAGAATATTTGGTGCACTAGAGCATGTGCTTGTAGTTCAAATTTGAATTATGCACATTAAATGCCCAGAAATTCAATTAATGTATAAAAAGGCCAAACAAACCCGTAATAATTCCCAAATTTAGCATGATACTTCTATTTGGTCTAATCTACCTATGTAACAAAATTAAGGCGGGAAAAGACAGTGTATGTTCTTTCGCACACGGAGGTGACACGTTCCCTCTCGGAACCACGAGCCTTCTTGAGAGAAGCTCTGGTTTGCAAGAAGCTTATACCAAAACTTGTCCCATTTCGGCCAAAAAAATTACCACAACATGTTGGTGCCATGTCATGACACCATGCCAAGTTTCATGATTTTCAAGCATGTTTTGGATTTACAGGAATTAAAAAACCAAGTTTCTCAATGTTTTCGGCCGAGCCATGACGCCCAGATGTTTAAATTTCATTCCCATTTCTTGCATGGGACCTAGAAATTCACCCAAGGACACACATGTGATTTTTCAACCAACTTTGGTGCACTAGAGCATGTGCTTGTAGTTCAAATTTGAATTATGCACATTAAATGCCCAGAAATTCAATTAATGTATAAAAAGGCCAAACGAACCCAGAATAATTCCAAATTTTAACACGGCACTCATATAGTTCTATGTTGCCTTTGTACAAAATCAAGGGGGGGAGGGAGCGTATATCGTTTCACACACAAAGGTGACACGTCCCCCCTCGGGAACCACGAGTCTTCTCGAGAGAAGCTCCGGTTTGCCAGAAGCTTATACCAGAAACTTGTCCAAATGTGGCCAATTTTTTTACCACAACATGTTGGTCCCAAGAAATGACACCATGCCAAGTTTCATGATTTTCAGGCGAGTTTTGAATTTCCAGGAATTTAAAACCAAGTTTCTCAATGTTCCCGGCCGAGCCACGACGCCTAGATGTTTGAATTTCATTCCCATTTCTTGCAATGGACCTATAAATTCACCCAAGGACACACATGTGATTTTTCAACAAACTTTGGTGCACTGGAGCATGCTTGGAGTTCAAATTTGAATTATGCACATTAAATGCCTAGAAACTCAATTAATGCATAAAAATGCCAAACAAACCTGGAATAATTCCAAGTTAAACATGACACTCATTTAGTTGCATGTTCACTGTACATAAATGTTCTAGCAATTCAAACACCATCCTTCCCCTCTGTAACAGCATTTTGTCTTCCAAAACATAATGAAAAAATCAGGTATACCACAAAAAGTTTACTAGAAAGAATCGTGTGGGATGCGATATAAAATAACTTGGCGCACCGTCTTGTCTGGCTTATGTAGGAAGCTTCGTCGTCTACAGTCCACCGCCCCCGCTTGAACCACACTTGCGTGCCAGTTTCTCGCGGCACCGAGAGAAATTTCTCTGCCACCACAGAAATATCTATCTCCCCGCCCCCTGCCTCCCACCAAAAGCCACATTTCCACTGTTCCTCCTTGCTTTCCAAGTTCAAACCTTCATTTCTGCTTACTGGCAGCTCAGCCTCCTCGCCGGCGACCCTTCTTCTTGCAGCGCCGCCTCCTCACCGGTGACCCTTCTTCTTGCTACGCGGCCTCGTCGCCGCCGACCCTTCTTCTTTCTGTGCGGCCTCATTGATATGGTCAGGTAATCCACACCTACCCACACCATCCTCCTCCTTCCCCCTCCCACATGCCCCGACCGACAGTGCGACACCTTCCGCCAAAATCACTGTCCCCCCTCCTCCAATTAAGTGCCGCCCACAAACATTTTGCACGCAGTATAATGTGGAGCTCAGTAGCATCTCGCAGCGGAGAAGCAAATCGCAGCCACACACGCGCATGAGGGCGCTATGGCTGCCATGTGTGCCGACCACCAGATCTTGGAGGAGCACCTCATCTTCGAGGGCACTTTCGACACCGCCACACGGTTGTCTACATTAAAATACAGTTCGTGTTGTTTTCTCGAGGCCACCGCCAGTTCCTTCTAGTGATTTGTCCTCTGTAATGTTAATATGCAATCTGATGTTCAGTTAACAGTTTGGTCCTCTAAAATGTAATGTTCAGTTAACAGTTTGGTCCTCTAAAATTTAATGTGCAGTTAATAGTTTGGTCCAACAATTGCTACATTTAGTAATATTGTTCTCAAGCATTCTTTGTTTTGTTAACTGTCTTATCTTCTAGTACATGTTTCTATTCTGCAATGTCGTGCTTAGTTAACTGTTTTGGTTCATCTGGTCTGCTGTCCATTTAACTGTTTGGTTCAATTCTGCAATTTTATTTTTATTTGCTGTGGGTACAATTTTGTATTGTTATGCATGTGAAATAAATCAAATTTAGCTGTACTCAATAAATATTCTACTGATAGTATGGCGACTCTCAGTTAACCTGGTCAAGATCTTCCTTATGTGTGTTGCAGGAAAACAATGGGAGACACAGCGGTTTACCATCGAGGTTTGCTCATGCATGGTCCTTTCACTAATAGCACATTATTATGC
This sequence comes from Triticum aestivum, assembly GCF_018294505.1. NCBI lineage: Eukaryota > Viridiplantae > Streptophyta > Magnoliopsida > Poales > Poaceae > Triticum > Triticum aestivum. The sequence continues at coordinate 172,651,914 of NC_057803.1, forward strand.
AGTTGCAGGAATCATTCTAATATTTAGGTTCCTTACAATTTGGTCTTGCACATGTAGGCCCTGCTGTCAGAGTCTTAGACCCACTGTTCGGCCCATTTTGCATATGGGGAAATGAGATGTCCATGAATATTAGTCAAGTCAAGAAACTCAGAAAGATTGTTAGGATGAAGAAACTTGCGACGAATAATAGCAGGATCTTTGTTTGCACAATGAAGAAGACATCAGTCAACTATAGGATGGTACTAACTCTTTTGCCTTGTTTTTACCCCTTGCGCCATTTCAAAATTTATAACAACAATTCATGCATATCTTTGTTTCCAGTACTTTTTAAAATAGTTCACCGATGATTACCACTCAAACCACCTGGATGGTCAAGAGGCGAGGAAGGTATTCATTCAACACCCACGGTACAATATTTAAGTCTTCCTGAAGAGGACGAAGGTTGGGCGGTCAATTATCCGTAGCCACTTGCCTAAAGTTGCAAGGACATTCAACATCACTGAAGGCTCAATATTTTCCTTCCGCTTCTGTAGTTTCCCAGATGAGATTCATCTGTCTATTTACCGTGTATGATGCTACTTTCCAAAGGTTTTCAGTGTTGCATGTGAAACTTGGTGCTGTTGTGTAATGGAGTAACTGAGTGCCGAAGCTATCTGATGTAATTCGATTATGAAATCCTGGTTGTCGTTATATGGATATGAAATATCTGGTGTGTTTTATAAGAAATATCAATTTGATTAGTACATGGATTATCAATAATAGGGTAATTACCCTTCTTATTGGGGTTTTCTATTGCAGACGGTTACTCAGACAACACCGTGGGCGATGAACTCAAACAACCTACACGGTTTCTAGAACGTAGGCGTGTTCGATCGACTAACAATCACACACGGCTTCCGGCAGAGAATTGTTTGCGTTAGGCCACCTTGCACAAACGTTTACACACACAAAACTGTGTGTGATATACATACAAACGGAAATGTTTTTCTGGGATTCGCCGTGTGGGATGTACATACGAACGGAAATGATTGGGTTTCCTTGCCTCGCCAGATCGCACACAAGCTCATATTGCCCTAGCATGTGTGCCAGGAGGGCCTATCCCCAACGGTTTCTGGGTCATGTGGGAAGGATCCCCTATCGCCCACACTCACTTGGCGACGGTTCCAAACGTCATCGCGGAAAGGGGTTAAAAACCGTTTGTATAGCAGGTCTCTGCACTAGTGTAAAAACTTTCATAAAGAGCATTGAATATATGAGAAGTTTGATTCCTTGCATTTGTTTTGAGATATAAAGATGGCAATATTAGAGTCATGCTAGAGAGTAATTGTGGATTAGTATAAATACTTGTGTCAAATTTTGCGATTCCCGAAGCATGCACATATGTTCTATCATTATGCGATGAAGTTAGAGCATGATTTATTACTGATTGCCATCCTTTATTAGTAGTTTGTTTCGAGGGCTAATAATTTTTTGCAATAAGTATGTGAGTTCTTTATGACTACTGTTGAGTCCATGGTTATACGCACTCTCACCCTTCCATCATTGCTAGCCTCTCTAGTACTGCGCAACTTTCGCCGGTGCATTAAACCCGCCATATACCATTCCTCAAAACAGCCACCATACCTACCTATTATGGCATTTCCATAGTCATTCCGAGATATATTGCCATGCAACTTCCACTGTTCCGCTTATTATGACACATACCATCATTGTCATATTGCTTTGCGTGATCATATAGTTGACATAGTATTTGTGGTTTGGCCACCGTTCATATTTTTTTATACATGTCACGCTAGATCATTGCACATCCCGGTACACTGCCTGAGGCATTCATATAGAGTCATATCTTTGTTATATTATCGAGTTGTAATTCTTGAGTTGTAAATAAATAAAAAAGTGTGATGATCATCATTATTAGAGCATTGTCCCATGAGAGGAAAGGATGATGGAGGCTATGATTCTCCCACAAGTCAGGATGAGACTCTGGACTTAAAATAAATAAAAAAGAGGCCAAAGATCCCAATACAAAACTAAAATAAAAAAAGATGCCAAAGAGCCCAAAAGAAAAAAAGGAAAAAATGAGAGAAAAAGAGAGAAGGGACAATGTTACTATCATTTTGTCACACTTGTGCTTCAAAATAGCACCATGTTCTTCATGATAGAGAGTCTCCTATTTTATCACTTTCACATACTAGTGGAAAATTTTCATTATAGAACTTGGCTTGTATATTCCAATGATGGGCTTCCTGCCCTAGGTCTTCGTGAGCAAGCAAGTTGGATGCACACCCACTTAGTTTTGTTTTGAGCTTTCATACACTTAGCTCTAGTGCATCCATTGCATGTCAATCCCTACTCACTTGCATCAATATCAATTGATGGGCATCTCCATAGCCCACTAATTTGCCTAGTTGATGTGAGACTTTCTCCTTTTTTTGTCTTCTCCTAACAAGCTCCACCATACTCTATTCCACCTATAGTGCTATCCATGGCTCACGCTCATGTATTGCGTGAAAGTTGAAAAAGTTAGAGAACACCAAAAGTATGAAACAATTGCTTGGCTAACACCGGAGTTGTGCATGATAAATACTTTGTGTGATGAAGATAGAGCATGACAAGATTATATGATTTTGTAGGGATAACTTCCTTTAGCCATGATATTTTGACAAGACATGATTGTTTTATTAGTATGCTTGAAGTATTATTGTTTTTATGCCAATATTAAACTTTTCTTTTGAATCTTATGGTTCTAAATATTCATGCCACAATAAGAAAAATTACATTTATAAATATGTTAGGTAGCATTCCACATCAAAAATTCTGTTTTTATCATTTACCTACTCGAGGACGAGCAGGAATTAATCTTGGGGATGCTTGATATGTCTCCAATGTATCTATAATTTTTTATTGTTCCATGCTATTATATTACCTCTCTTGGATGTTTTATATGCATTAATATGGTATTTTATATCATTTTTTGGGACTAATCTATTGACCTAGTGCCCAGTGCCAGTTGTTGTTTTTTCCTTGTTTTTGTCTTTACAGAAACTCAATACCAAACGAAACAAAATTTTTTGAGGATTTTTCTTGGACTAGAAGACAACCACGAAGCTTCGTGAAGAGGCCAGAAGACCCACGAGGGAGCCACAAGCCCTCAGGGTGCACCCCTAGGCTTGTGGGCCCCTCGCAGACCTCCTAACCCTAATCCCATCTCTATAAATACCCAAATATCCCCCTTATGTCAGGGGACACACCAAAAAAAACTTTTCCGCCACCGCAAGCTTCTATTCTTGTGAGATCCCATCTTGGGACCTTTTCCGACACTCTGCTGGATGGGGATTCGATCACTGAGGGCCTCTACACCAACCTTACTGCCCTTCCGATGATGCGTGAGTAGTTTACCACAGACCTACGGGTCCATAGCTAGTAGCTAGATGGCTTCTTCTCTCTCTTTGATCTTCAATACAATGTTCTCCTCCATGTTCTTGGAGATCTATTCAATGTATTCTTCTTTTGCTGTGTGTTTGTTGAGATCCGATGAATTGTGGATTTATGATCAGATTATCTATGAATATTATTTGAGTCTTCTCTGAACTCTTTTATGCATGATTAAGATATCTTTGTATTTCTCTTTGATCTATCGATTTGGTTTGTCCAACTAGATTGGTTTTTCTTGCAATGGGAGAGTTGCTTTGCAATGGGTTCGATCTTGTGGTGTCCTCACCCAGTGACAGTAGGGGTAGCGAGGAAATGTATTGTATTGTTTCCATTAAGGATAAAAAGATGGTGGTTTTACCATATTGATTGGATTTGTCCCTCTACACCATGTCATCTTGCTTAAGGCGTTACTCCGTTCTTTATGAACTTAATACTCTAGATGCATGCTGGATAGCGATCGATGTGTGGAGTAATAGTAGTAGATGCAGGCAGGAGTTGGTCTACTTGTCACGGACGTGATGCCTATATTCATGATCATTGACTTAGATATCATCATAACTATGTGCTTTTCTATCAATTGCTCAACAGTAATTTGTTCACCCATCATACACTTTCTTCAAGAGAGAAGCCTCTAGCGAAACCTATGGCCCCCGGGTCTATTCCTCACCATATATTTTCAGATCAATAAAAGCAAAAAACCAAAAATACCTTGCTGCAATTTATTTATATTTACTTTATTTTGACTTTTACTTATCTCTTATAACTATCTCTATTAGATCTCACTGCTGCTAGTGACCGTGAAGGGATTGACAACCTCTTTTTCGTGTTGTGTTCAAGTGTTTGTAAGTTTGTGCAACTGCATCTATTGGGGACTTGCTTGTACATCCTACTGGATTGATACCTTGGTTCTTAACTCAGGGAAATACTTATCTCTACTTTGTTGCATCGCCCTTTCCTTTTCAAGGGAAAAATCAACACAAGCTCAAGAAGCAGCAGTATCCCTGCTGTTTTTGTGAGTTAACATGATTAAGCTACCGTAGTAATCATGTTTTGTATGTTCTATTTCAATAAAGTGACAAGTCAAGCCTTTAGGTTGATGTGGATGTTTGTTTATTTGGTTCCGTGCAAAAACAGAAAGTTTAGCGTCTAGTGCGTGAATTTACATTATGTACTAGAACATGAAAAAATCTGAAATTTTTACATGGTACTTCTATTCAAATTATTTGTGTTGTTCTAATTTTTCAGAATTTTTAGTTCAGATCATTACAGACTGATCTATTTTTGACAGTCTGTTTTCAATGCATAGTTTGCTTGTTTTATAGTTTCTGTGGCTTATATTGGTCAGTATAAATTGTAGAAATGATACATTACAGTAGGCATTATGTGATAACGATTATGAATATTGTCTTTACAATAACAAAGTGAATGATTTCTTATTTACCATACTAACCTATCTCACAAAGTTCCTTAAGTTTTATGTGATTTAAGTTTTCATGTTTTTGGTGAGATATCAATATGAGGAGAATTAGGAGTGGAAAGACCTTAAGGTTGGGGATGTCCAAGAAACTTCAAGGTAATATTGAAGGAAGACTCAAGCGTCTAAGCTTGGGGATGCCCCATAAGGCATCCCCTCTTTCTTCTTCAACATTATAGGCAACCTCAGTCTAAACTATATTTTTATTCGTCACATGATATGAGTTTTTCTTGGAGCGCCATTTTATTTTATTTGCATTTGCTTGATGTTATTCAAAATCATGTTTTGTATTATTTATTTCAATAGAAGTGTCAAGTATAGCCTTTACCATGCTTGATTTGCATGTTTATGAGTTGTAGTTTGAAAACATAAAGTTTTTTGTTATGTCTTGAATATTCTTGAATAGTCAAAATATGATAAAATCCTGGAATTTTTACACAGTAAGCATGCATGAGTTCTCTGTCATGTGGTAATTTTTCAGAATTGCTTGAGTTAAATAAGTATGAATTTTGCTTCATCCTTTACAGTATATTCTGTTAAGACATATTGTTGTTATAGTTGTATTGTTTGCATATGTTTGCTTGTTTAATGTTTCTATTAATTGATATGTGTATTAAATATGTAGAGACATTTAGTATGCAATGTTTAATTATAATTTTAATAATTTGCTATAGTAGAAATTATTAAGGTTTTGAATTTATTTATACTAACTTATCTCATGAGTTCTTGTTAAGTTTTGGGTGGGTAAAGTTTTTAAGACTTAGGGGAAGCCGTGATACAAGAGGAATTAAGGAGACACAAGATCGAGATGCTCAAGGCTCCCCAAGTTAATATTCTAATAATTCTCAAGCATCTAAGCTTGGGGATGCCCCGGTAGGGACCCCACCTTTCTTCATCAACAATTATCGGTTAGTCTCGGTTTAGCCTAAGTTGTTATTTGTTCACATGATATGTGCTATTCTTGGAGTGTCCTTCTACTTTTTTGTTGTTGTTTGATAGAATCCTTAGATCTCAAATTTTTGAATTGGAGAGAGTCTTTACATAGCTACCTATTTACTTAACTACTCTCTGTTCTTCACTTATATCTTTTGGAGTAGTTTGTCATTCACTCTTGTGCTTCACTTATATCCTAAGAGTGAATTCATGCATGAATGAACTAAATATCATAAATCTGAAATTATACATGTTTCATATGCTTAGTAGTAGTTTTACACTGGGTCTAGAAAAATCTATTGAAATCTGACAATCACAATATTGGTCATATAAGCAATTCATGAAAGATTAGTGTAAGGAAGAGAAAGTTCACATGCAAATATATTGTCTTGGACATCTTTTATGATTGTGAATACCCATTAATTATTTTCAAACTTTATCAAATAAGTTGAAGTTGGAAAAGGAAGACAACATAATGAGTTATGTTTGGGTAAATTTGCATAGAAGTTATATGTTTATGGATCCTCCAACATGAGGTGCTTGTTTATAACCTTTGCTAGCCAAAAATTTCTGTACTAAGCGGCAATACTGCTTGTGCATCGAAAATTCTTGAGACAAGTTTCTTCCATGAGTGTCCACCATATCTACCTATATACTGCATTACCCTGCCGTTCCTAGTAAATTTGCATGTGCCATATCTAAAATCTTCAAATGAACATCTATTTTGTGTACTCGTACCGCTCAAGGAGCGATAGGGTAGTCGGTATCTTCTATGCTAAGTGTGTTTTACTCACCGACGAGAGTTTATTCACTCATCAAATTTGAGGGAGGCTGGTAAAAAGGATGCCTAGTCGTGAATTATTTATAAAAAATACTCCTCCTAGAACGTTGAAAGTTGACAGGCACCCGTGGACTCGGCTAGCCATGGTTTGTGTTAGTATGGTGGAAGGAGAGTAAAACTTTTGCATGCGAACCACCATTAACATGTTTAGGATGGAAGATATTGAAAAGTTTGTCGTTAAAGCATTGATAGGGAAAGTACACCTCTCAAATGAAATTATCTATATTTTAAGCAACGAGCATTAGCAAATCCATGCTTCCCTCTACGAAGGGCCTATCTATTTACTTTTCATGTTGAGTCAACTTCTTATTCCAGTCTTAAAAATTCTCAACTTGGCAACCACACACCGATGAACCTCAAAACTAGAGATATACTGCAACTGAACAATGTCTATTATGTTAGCATACATTTCAGTTGTCTCTTTGCCGTACGTATCCGTGCTCATGATGGCATTGTTTTGTGTCTTCCTGCCTTTGTCGCGTGCAAGGGTGTTGTAGCACACATATCCAACAACGCAAGATTCATAATGTCTTACCCGAGTATCAAGACCCATTGCTAGTGCGTAAAGGGCATCATTAACTACCCGCCCATCCTCCCGCATCTTCTTAACCTATGGTTAGAAAATAGACAAGCTACTTATCTTATGTACTCAATATATTAAAAAGACTAACAGTGCAATTCAAAAGCTTACATGGCTCTTGAGCTATTTCGCAAACCCTGCCATAACCAGTTTGTCAATGTTTCTTGTATTTTGCGGTAGTAACTCCTTTTTGTAGATGCTGCACAACATAGTGGTCGCGTCAAACATCTAAATATATAAGAATGTGCTGCAAGTTTAGTAGATTATGATGTATAAGCTGTAGTACTTAGCACTTACTCCATATAAGGTAGAATCTCAGGACAGTTATTCAGCACATACCAAACCATTTTGTACAAATCTTTAGGTTTGTCGTCACCCACCTGTTTGCTAAGCTGATTAGCTGTTTCAATGTATTTTGAGCAGAATGTCAACGCTTCTGTAGCATTGTAGGCCTCTACAATGGAACCCTCGGGTCTAGCTATGTTCCTAACATAGCCCTTGAAAGTGCCTAGCTACCTTTCCATAGGGTACATCCAGCCATACTGTACTGGACCTCTAAGTAGTGCCTCATCAGGTAGATGAACAGCCAAATGCACCATCACATCAAAGAAGGCTGGAGGATATATCTTCTCAAGGTCGCATAGGATAGTTGGTATCATGTCTCTAAGACGCTCTGAAGCATCTATCCTGATATTTCTACTGCAGAGTTCCCTAAATTGTCCCAACTCTGCAACTGCTCTGTATAAGTCAGCGCGGCCCAATTCTCCAAGGATAACAGGTAAAACCCTTTGAAGTAGGACGTGGTAGTCATGAGTTTTCAACCCTTGTACCTTGTTTCCATATGCATTGACTCTCCTTTCAGGGTTGGAAGAAAATCCATGTGGGAATCTCACACGTGACAGGACCTCGCAGAATTCTTTTATTTTTACATTGTCCAAGACGTACACAGCTGGTGCCATATCCCGTGGTTTACCTTCATCTTCCACCTACAAATCCTTTCTGATACCCAGGTGTGTCGAATCAATCCTAGATTTTAAGGTATCTTTCGTCTTGCCTTCAATATTAAGAAGTGTGCCGATAATGATGTCACATATATTTTCTCGATGTGCATCACATCAAGATTATGCCGCAGATCCAAATCTTTCCAATACTCCAAGTCCCACAAAGTGGACCTGTGGGTAAACAATAATCTCTCTTTTTCCCTGCCACGCTTCCTTTTCCCGCTACCATTATCAGGATGGTTTCCTGGTGTAATATGCCTCACCTTATCTAATTCCACGTGCAACTCATCGACGTTTAGCCTCTTTGGTGCATCACGGTTTTCATCCTTTGCATTGAACACATATCTTCGGTATTTTGTTGGACGCGGATTATCCTTGGCAAGGAAACGGCAGTGTCCAATGTAACAGATCTTGCTAAGTATTGTGTATGACAGCGGATTCCTATCATAGTGAACACATGCATTGTAACCATGTGTCGTTTGGCCTGACATAGTGCCCAAAGCCGGGTAATCATGGATGCACCAAATTATAACAACACGCAGAAAGAAATCAGCTGGTGAGCTATATAGGTCTCGAGTGAGAACACCCCTCCATAGCTGTTGAAATTCTTCTGCAAGAGGCTCCATGAATAAATCAAAATCCTTTCCAGGACTTTTTGGACCTGGGATGAGCAAGGCCATCCTGTAGTTTGATTCTTTGGTGTAGACATTTGGAGGCATGTTGTAAGGGATAACAAGCACTGACCACATGCTATGGTGGCCAAATGGGTTAAATCCATCTGAAGCTAAGCCAAGTCTAATGTTTCTAGGGTCAGCAGCAAACTTTTTGTGTTTTTGATTGAAGCTTTTCCAGTCACTACCATGAGATGGATGGATCATTACATTCTTATCTCTGTACTCCTGGTTCCTAGAATGCCACAATACATCCTCTCTTGTTTCATCATCATGAAACAACCTCTGCAATATTGGTATAATTGGAAGATGTCTCAGAACATTATGAGGAATCCAATTCACATCATCGCCATCTTTCCATCTTGATGATTTGCATTTTGGGCATTCACTTAAGTTAGCATAATCCTTCCGGAACAGAACACAATTATTCTTACAAACATGGATCATATCATATCCAATTCCAACTGCACGAAGGAAATTCTTCATTTTACTATAGTTGTGTGGCAGCTCAGACGCATTTGGGAAAGATTTGCAGAAAGCGGCCAACATCGCATTGAATGATTTGTTGGTCATCCACTCAGATGTCTTCACATGAAGAAAGGTGACCATATTTGAGAATACGGACAGCTTATTTCCTGGGGTGACAGCCACGTTGCATTGTTCCAACATGCAGACGCATTTTTCTTCTGCTGGTGAAAGTTCACGAAATGCACAAGCATTTCGTAGCACTTTTTCAATGTTGGTCAAACTCACTGGCTCCGGCACCACCTCCTCCTCCTCTTCCACCTGAACATCAGGTAGATCATGATGGTGATCTACTGCTTCAACATAGTCAGTAATATTGATGTTCACAGCTTCACCATGATGAACCCACCTAGTATATGTGACCGACATCCCATACAAGTGTAGATGATTTTGCACAGTTGACTGGGGTCTTTTAACTGAATTCATACAATTGCTACATGGGCAGAGCACATCTGATTTCGGACCACCATACTCGGCTCTGATAAAGTTCATGAAGTTTTCAATCCCCTCGACATGTGCAGCGGAGAATCTTTGAGTAGAAGTTATCCAAGTCCTATCCATCTGTTAGACATACAAATTAGTTCTTCTACTACATATTACAGGAAAAACATATGCTTTTTTATGAAGTCCAGAAAATAATACCTAGGTCAATGTCTAAAGCTATGGCAAGATATTTGGACAAGCCGATCTAAGTAACGAAATATATGTAAAGCTAATTCAGCAAACGAATTTGAGTGCTAAATTATGGCAGGCTGTTTCAGCAGTCAATGAGGCCGAGCACACAGCCATAGAAGGCCATCTCAGCAACAAAGATCGAGTATAAAATGGTGTAGAGCTATTTCACCTAATAGATTGGCTACTAGACCATGGCAATCTATGTCACGATAAATATATGGCAGGATATTTTAGCAACTAATTGGGGGTGGTATGTGATACGGGGCTAACCCGGTGTAGGCCGATCTTTCACGATTGGAGTGGATTCCCTCGAAGAACACGATGAACACGGGAAGAACGAAGAGACATCACAAGGGGAAAAACTCAAGAACAAGTCCTATCACACATCCACTAGACATTCAAACACACAAGATCCACAAGGTACATGAACAACAAAGGGAAAGATACAAGGTAAAGTTCATCTCCATGAGGAGGTCTTGATGATATCCTAGACGGATCTTCCCGTTAGGGGTCTTGACGATATATCCCGCAGGATCTTCTCACATGGAGGTCTTGAACTCCGTGGGAGTGGTGGTCTCTCTCTCTCTCAAGAGTAGAGGTAGGTAGGAGCAAAGCTCATATACAAATGAGCTATCACTTTGCTAACACTAGCTAGGAGGAGGTAGGGGGTATTTATAGTCTAAGTGGCGAAAGGGTAAGTGGGAAGGGATACAAAGCAAAAGGCCCGCGACTACGCACAAGTAGTTACCAGACAACCGGTGGGGGTCGGACGTCCGGCATCCGGCGTGCGTTGGAAGTCCGCTGATTCTTTTCAGGTGTAGCGGCATCGGATTTCCGGAGGTTGTCGGACGTCCGGGCGCTGGGACTTGACAGACGTCCGGTGGGCGTTGGTCGTCGGCCGCTATAGCACGCGCCAGCTGTAGTTCTTCTGGCCATCTGGGATGCGTAAGGTACCGGATGTCCGGTGGCGCCCGGACGTCCGGTGGCTGTAGCTTGTAGCAGCTCTGTTTCTTCCGTCTTCTCTTCCATGCTTCCCTCGCGGATGGTGTAGGTGTTCCTTGGCGCTTGCACTCCTCCTCGTCATTGTGAAGCTTCGGTAATACCTATGCATGCACACGAGAGGAATGTCAAGTAGTATACCATCCTCGAAGGGGTCAAGTGAACATGTGTAAAGGAGACGATTTACCTTTATGCGTGTGAAGTAGGTGTTGCACGTGTCACTTCCCAAATGGACTCTTGACATGGTGATGTCCGTAGCATGCTTTGCATTATCTCCCCCCTTGGGAAAGATCCGACATCGGATCGAAAACCAAATCACCACGAAAGAGATGGCTTCGCCGTGTAGAAGTGGATGTTCTCCAAGTACTCATCATCTAGTAGCTCGGAATGGGCACTCTCTGATGTCGCACTGTCTAGTGATTCTTTCAAAAGGAGCAAGGACAACAAACACTTGGAAAAACAAATGTGGTTAGCATTAGTGCAAAACCAAGCATTCAAGTGGTGATTCACCCAACAAGTGTCGTCATCAAGCAAAGCATATGGTGTGACAAAGGATTGTGACATGGCATGTAAGTATATCAGTTGAGAAAAATCAAGGTCATCATGGAAACAACCATGTAAATGTGAGGTACTGATGCAAGTATGTGTGACAAGAGAATAAGCATCTACCTCAAGGTCATAGCAATCATGCATAAAGCGCTCGATAAATGGTCGATGGTAGGCATAAGAAGCATTCACAACACCAAATAAAATGAAGTGTCTAAACACACATGGGTCAAGTGCAAGACAATCCAAGCATAATGTGCATAGGGTGTAGTGAATATAGTGTGGCACTCAACACAATAGAAAGAGCAATTGTTCATCATGTGTGAGGAAATCAAGGCAAGCATGTCATAAGCAATGGGACATGGCATATATGAAGAAGTGATATCGTTGCAACCAAACATATGATCGAAGCAAGTAATCCAAGAATTGGATGCAACACACAAGGCATATATACCATGATGCATGGAAATGTGAGAATTGCAAGTCAATGCAAGATCTCTAACAAGTGTGCAATCAAGTGGTCCAATATGGCCAATAAGTCTCATGGTGTAAGCAACACAAGTAGTATGATCCATAATATCCATGCTCAAGAAAGATGTCATTGTGTATTCAAGAGCGAGTCATGGTAGAATGTATGTCCTTGTGCATTCTTCACAGTGCCGAAGCGCAAGGAGATGTCGTTTAGAAGCGAGTCGTGGTAGAATGTATGTGGCTCGCTCTCAAGAGCTCGAATGGTCAACTCATGTGAAGTGGAAGTCGACACAAAGTCCAGGTATCCTACACATGCACACAACAAAACGAAGAACGTATGCGCATGGTATATAAACACATCATCCATCATGATGGTTCTCCTCTCTTGCACATAACCATTAGTAGCACAAGTGCATGAATAATATGATGCAACAATGGCTATATTCATGGCACTAGGTATATGGTGCAAAGAGGTAAGACAAGCATGCTTCGCACCAAATATGTTAAAATCTCCAAATATATGTGAGAAAGCTATGGGGGCAATCTCATTATCAAGGCTAAAAGCATCGTTGCACTCAATAGAAGGCAAATCATCTAGCATGAGAGAGGCAACATATGGAGATATATGACAAGAAGCAATGACAATCATGTGCAAAGCATGTAGATGGTTTGTCATCAACCGCATGAAGTGAGAAAGTATGAATCATTGGTCATGCAACATAAGAAAGCATATTAATCAAGCCGTGCAAACTAGTGGAGCGAAGATGCAACACACTAGAGTAAATCATGGCAATCATGTCATGTGAGCAAATAATAGGCATAGGCAATGCACATGACATATCGCAAGCTCGAACACAAAGCAAGATGAAAGTATCATCATAGGGATGGGTCACAAATGGAACATGGCAATAACAAGCAATATCTCCACCAAGCTTGCAAATACACATACAACTAGTAGAATCAATCATCATGTGTAATGCAAAGCATGGGTCACAAATGCATGACAAAGGCAAGGCATAGTAATGAGCATATCATGCAAAGTGGCAGACTAAGGCATAGCCTAGTGGTGGGAAGGGGCTGATGCCTTTCCAACCACCCAGGTTCAAGGCATGGTACTTGCAATTTGGGTTTGTTGCACCAATTATACTGTAGGGGGCTCCCTTACAGTCTTTCTATCAAAAAAATATCATGCAAAGTGAACATGGCAAGATGGTCATATAATATGTAATGGACAATAACCCATAGCCAAGTGTGGGTCATGTAGAAGAAATGCGCGAAGTCGTTGCATGAAGAGAGTGGTGGGAAAGACAATCCATGGGATCCCAAGTCACCATTGCTCTCTAGAGCTTGTTTCGTCAACTCGTGGGACTGCGAGGTTGACAAGTATTCATGGGTACCTACACAAAAGAGACACAAACGAAAGAAATTGTGTGTGTGGTAAATGTACACATCATCCATCATGATGTGTGTGTGCACGTGAGAGTTAGCACAAGATAAGCATCGCTCAAAAAAATTTGATGCATGGTATAAGAACATGTGATCCATCATGAAAGAATAGTTATTGTGTATAACACGATCGGGATGCAAATTGAGCATACAAATATATAGCACATCAATATCATGTTTATTCATGGGGAGCATATGGTGCACACAAGTATTGGGATCATTCAATGGATGGGATGGATCAAAATCTCCTAAAATGTATGAGGAAACTATGGGGGTCTCCTCATGTGCAATATTTGAAACATCATACGGAGAATATGGACAACATCTAAAACAATGCATATCGAAGTTGGGTGGTCATGGCATGGCATATGAGATAAATGATGCAAAGGGAGCATATCAGTATCATCACAAGAAAAACAAATGCCAATAACCATGGGCTTGTCATCTATGCCATAAGTGCAAATTGGGTTTATTTTAATAGCATATGCATAGTCACTATGAAGAGATTTCAAATATGACATATGATTGATCTCATGCATAGCATATGACAAGTCAAGCGGATTATCAAGCATGATGTGACCTAGAGAATTGTCACAAGAAATCCTATGTAACATGGCATCACAACTAACAGACTCCAGATGGCAATCATCATACACATCATAAATGGGTAAACCATCGCATGGGGAAGTCGCACTAGCATAAAGCATGGTAATAGGTTGATCAACATCGTGCAAGCAATCAATGTCGAGAATGTACACTAGTGGGACTAGAGCATCACCTTCACCTATGTTACCTTTATCATTCCACTCAAGTGGTGTAGGTGAGGTGGTAAAGACCAAATGGTGGTCATCTTCATCGTGATGGAACCATGTGGGGCATGCATTGTATTCCACCATGGCCATCGTCTTGTCCAAAGGGAGGACGTAGTCGTCGCGAATCGGCGCGTCATCATATATAGGACCTAGCACCAAATGAGAAGACACAATAGAGGTAGAGGTTAAGTCGTTAGAAATCATAGTGGCCTCACATGCCCTATCAAGTACATCACTCTCTCTATGTGGTGGTTCACTCACTCCCTCAAAGTAGGTGCACTCAAACTCACATATGGTGGAGTCACTCATCTCACTCAAGTGGTGGGGGTTGTGGATCTCCTCACATGGGAATTATGGCAACACATCATATATCGGGCTAGTGGTGAAATCACTCTCACTCTCAATACGGTGGCTAAAGTCACTCAAGTCATAATATGCCACCGTGGTCAAAGGGAAAATCCCATGCTCAACCACCTCATTGTCGTCGCCGTGGATGAAGGCCGAAGATGGCACATCATCACTCTCGCCTCCTAATATGGAAGCATCATCCTTGCTCGTCACCATGTCACTCGCCTCCAAAGCATGTTCCTTGATTGTCTCCATAGTCGTAGTCGTCACCACACCATCTTGAAAAAGAGTCGAAGTAGACTCGGCACCATCAATGCCACAAAGAGGGATGGCGGTGAAGTCAAATTTTGCAGCATCATCTTGGACATCTTGGTGGTACTATCCTCATGCTCGCCTTCTTGGAGCTTGGTCTTCGAGAAGTGTGCTTGGGGTGGAGAATCCTTGGCAATCAGTTCTTGTTCCGCCTTGAGAGCACCAATGTAGTAGTCGTCAAGGGACTTGTAGTTCTCGAGCAAGAGAGTCTTGGAGATCCTTGGGTGGTGTTCTCCAATTGGCGTAGAAGTTGCTCCGTGTAGATTGGAGGCACGAACTCTCGCCGCAAAGCTCTCTTCGTCTTGGTCCAACTCATGTCGTAGGTCTCTGAAGGTGCGTGAAGCCACCATGTGGACGTGTAGTCGTGGAAGTTCCTTGTGGCGCACTTCACTTGATCTTCGGGAGGAACTTGATGTAGCTTGAGGTAGTCGTCCATCAAACGCTCCAACTCGAGATACTCCTTGGGTTCTAGAGTCCCATAGAAAGGAATCTTGTGGCCGGTGTCAAGGTCAGAGTAGCTCGTGGAAGTCGCAGACTTGAGCTTGGGGAACTTCTCTTAAGCGTAGTCTTGGTGTTCTTGTTGGCGAAGATTTCGTTTGTCGCTTGGCGAAGATGCCAAGGAAGATGGTGAAGTCATTGAGCGATTGTTGGTGTTGAGCTCTTGACCTTCACGTTCGTGGTGGTGATGGTGTCGATGCCGATGTGACCTTGCTGGAGAAGGTAGCTCAGAGGCATGTTCTCTTGAGCGTCTTCTCGGAGATGAGGAAGACCTCTTGCAGGCCTTGATTAGGGCTTTGAACTCCTCCATTCGAGCTTGCATCTTGGTGTCCAAGTTGTTTTTCATGGCACCAAACTCGTTGTTATTGTAAACCAAAGGTGAAATGCCTTGCCCATCCATCACAAGACTAGAGTAGAGGTGAGTAGGAAATGAGATAAACAATACAAAGTTACCTTTTCCCAAAGTTGAGGATGTATCCCGTTTCACTCAATGTGAAATGGAAGAATAGTGGAATTGGTACCGGACTTGTTCACTCACACATATCAAGTAAAGCTTATGGAATGGCTTGGTGAGGATAGTGGCACAAAACTTTGATGCAAAATGTTAGCAAGAGTCAATAATGTTGAAAGAGATTCACAAATTCGCAAGTGCAACAAGTAGACCAATAGCAAAGAATAACACACGGAAACGCATGCACGGATAGATAAATGGGGTCGTGCAACCAAGGAATTAGCACAAAATGTGGAATCCACGGAAAACGCTCGTGTTACACAACTCAAGAGAGACGCTAGCACGATTTCTCAATAGGCGGATACGACACTTGTGCACAACCTATAAGATGCAAAATGTATCAACTTTCTGTCCCAAGTATGCTATGTATGTATGTATGTTCCGGTGCTTTAGCACAAGATGATCCAAGATGATCAAGTATGATACCATATGGTATGTTGTAATGCACTATGATACGATGCTATGGCTCTTTCTTACAAGCTTCTTTGTTTTTCTCCTTTTCTTTGCTTAAAATATTATTCTTTTTTTATATGACCACTTTGCGAAATGCACAAACCAAGATAGCAATTGTGTATATGTGGGAACAATCTTGTGACACAATGGATGATATGATACCAATATGATATGGTATGTATGCAATGGAAGGTGTAGATCAATGATCACTAATGTGCACAAGTAACGTTGCCGACAATACTCAAATGGCTAGTCTCGATAGGCAAGTAACGCAAAATGGGCTAGGGGTTATCAATGCAATTGCAAGGGGAATATATTATGATATCGTCATTGAGGTCACCGTCCCTAAGTAGACGAAACACCTTAGGAGACACAACACACAACTCAAACAAGCTCAAACAAAATTTGGTTATGCTGGGGTGGTGGAAGTGTATGGTGGGCATGCCTATGCAGAAGTTATGGTGGTGCTGGTTGATGAGGAAGCAACCATCCCTAAGTAGCCGAAACACCATAGGAGACTCGAATCACTACTCAAGCAACCACATATGTAATGGGGATCAAGATGGGTTAGGTTGTGGCAGTTGGTGGTGGTAATGCGGATGATGTGGTGGAAGCCCTAGGTAAAGATGCATGTCGGTGTCAAAACCAGCGGATCTCGTAGTAGGGGTCCTAAGCTAGGCGTCTTGGAGCGATGGTGACATGTACACGGGGTTTTACCTAGCTTCGGGCTCTCTTGATGAGATAATACCCTAAATGCTGCTTTTGATTGTATTCATATGGGTGTAGTACAGAGTACATGTATCTACCACGAGATTGTAGTAATGAATATGAGATTGTCTATTGACTAGCCTGGCCTCGATTTATATAAGACACCAGAAGCCTAGGGTTTAGGAGAGTCCTTGTCTTGGGCACCAAGTCTTGTGGAGTCTTCCTTGTATGCGGCAGGGGTCGTTCGAACTGGCCCATGAGTATGCGGCCATGGGGTGCTCGGCCCAATCTAACTGATCGGGAGACGACGTGGTGAGTACCCCCTAGTCCAGGACACCGTCAGTAGCCCCCTGAACCGGTCTTCAAGTTGGGGACGCTCCTCGATTCTTCTGAACTGTTCTTCATCTTTTGTTGTCGGTCTTGAAAATTGGTTCAACAAATCTTCCCATCTTCGATCTTGAGGATCGCCAAAGTGCATCCGAAGAGTTTACACGTCGGGTATCCGAGGAGCCCCTTTAAGTTTCCGGCCTTTATCACTGTTGTTATTTTCACGCCCACCTCGGGTTTGAAGTTGTTCCCGAGCGGCAACGTCCTCTTGCGTCCGAGCTCCAACGCCAGACTGCATTCGAGGTATCTTTAGCAGCCGAGCACCAATGCCGGACCCGCTTCCGAGCTCCAACGTCGGAATGTATCCGAGCTCCAATGCTGGACTATGTCCAAGCTCCAACGCCGAACTATGTCCAAGCTCCAACGCCGGACTGTATCCGAGGTGTCATAGATCACCTTGGTTCAAAAAAGTTGAAGGAGTTTAGCCGAGCTTAATGCCGGAAATGCCCTCTACGGAGCCAGCCACTAGTGCCCGAGCTTTATGCCGGACTGCTTCCGGGGTGGTGCACCACCTCGACCATGGGCTGATTTTTAAGAATTTAATTCCCAATTGTGCAATGTAATCTCTGCCGAGATGTATAGCCAGTAGCCCTCAAGGTGTGTGTTGGCCTAATATCCGGGATGCACCTGAAGGAAAAAACAAACCGCTGACCATAGTAGCCCCTAGGACTCAGGCCGATTCATAAAATCAGCCTGAGGATCAATTCCCAGCTCGGCGGCGTACTTAGGAATAGAAACGCGGTGTGCAAAGTCCTCGAGACTCAGGTTGGGTGCGGCCGACCAACCTGAGGATAATAATCTCCTTGAAAACTATATTGCGCTTTAAATTTTCTGCATTGGATTGCCAATGCAGTAGCCCCCGAGACATTGGTCGGGTGGAAACACCAGATCAGGGGATCGATGTGCCCTTTAATATTTGTAAATAATAAGCCCGAAGCCTAGTAGCCCCCGAGCCTTAATGCGGGCACGGGAGGCCGAATTAAGGATCGATATCCATAGTAAAATCAAAAATTATGTGTAATGACTCTATGTATCCAAGTACTTTACATCATTAATGCTCGGATTCGCATTGTACAAAACTTTGTTAACCGACCATCGGCTTCAACCTCCTCGGCCAGGAGCCGAGGAGTGTTTGTCATACTTTATAAAGCCTTTATGAGGGCAAAGATTTATGGCAAACAAGGCAATCCGGCCATACAGTTTTATAAACAAAGGTACGCAAAGAGACATGTTATATTATTGTTTAACATAAGAAACATCGTCTAAAGAAAATAGTCCTCTTATCGGTTCCTTTCTTTGGGTTTTCATGCAAAGCATGATCATGAAACCTCAGCTCTGATCAACGTGCGAGGAAAATACTGTGGATTTAGTTTGGGGAAAGCTTCCAAACTCTGTGGTCTAAATGAACCCAAATTTTCACTTCCGTTGCGACTGTTTATAATCTGAAAGTGACACATCACCGGCTTCTACCCCCTTGTAGATGCTACGCAGGGTGTTTCTGAAATAACAAAACAACCCTTAGCCCACGTCTCGGTGCCCGAAGGCGGTTGTGTTTGGCGGAAACGACGCAATCAGATATGCGGGCTTTATAACTTTCACTTAATCATAGGAGCTTAAAGTTGGGAGGCCAGCAAGTAGCCCCCGGTTAGTGTTTGGCGACAGCCGAGGTCAAGCCGTAAACACTTCGGCCAATGTTATGAACGGCCGGTCATTTAATATAGTCATCGGACCGCTGACCAGTTTACGCTTATTGTGACAGTCAATTTTTGGCTTTCTCCACTGCGGTGCTTAACCATGCGAGTTGGAAGCATAATCACAGTGGTTCTCCCTTTGCACATTTAGCCGAACAAAGCAAAACATAGGAGGCAAGCACAGGAGCCAAGCAACCCAACTATTGACCGAAGACACAATTCAAAACTGATGCATATATAGCAATATCCGAGAATTTTTGCCGAATCTCTAGAGCTGTCCGGCGTTGGACTGCGAGACTTATGCGGGAAACACACAAATAGTTTAAAAGTGCCATAGGCTTGAAAAACCAAAAAACCTCAGGAAAAACTTGATGTCCGAACTGGATCAAGTGTTCGGTGCCAATCCAAAAAATTGGTCTTAGAGAAAAAAAGTGCTTCTGTCATGCTTTAACATGACGCATCCTATCACAAGACTTCAAGCGGGTCAGCCTTCGGCTTCAACCTCCCTATCCCGAAGGCAGGGTGTTTCTTGTTAGGACAGTTTAGTGAACTAAAACTCGAGCGGCTTGAGAGAGAAATTAGGCTACCCGGCTATTGACCACACACTTGCGTCGAAAAAGGAGTGATAGAAAAAGACTTTGCAGCGACTGAGAAGAAAAATTTATTGTAAAATGGCTCATGCAAATTTAAGAGCCCCCAAGTGACTTGGGTAAAAGAATTTTATGTATAATGATTGTATGTACCAAAGTACTTATATCATATCTGTGTTCACCCGAACTTTATACACGTCTTAACTGACCGTCGGCTTCTCCCTCTTCGGTCAAGGGTTGAAAAGTGTTATGTACTCCACCTGTCGAGAATATCGACGGTGTTTCCGATAACCAGGCAATCAGGTCATAAGGCTGTAACAGACAAAGCACGCTCAGGGAACTTATGCTATATTACTGACAAAGTGTAAGAAGCATCTTCGAAGAAAATAGTACCCCCACCGATACCTTTCTTCGGTGCTCATTGTTACCATGAGACTTGTGCAATAGATTCTCTGTACTCATGAGTTCCGTTGTGTGCCGACCATAATTGAAAACAATAAGAGTGCTAGCTTTCGGCTTCACCCAGTCTGAGGTCCGGCTCGGATGACCCGATCGTGACAATCGCAGAGCGACCAAGGGACTGAGGAGTAAAAAGAATCCTACTCTCCGATATATATAATCCTAAATGACTCAAAACATTTTTCTAGACTCAACAACGCTAGTGATTCGATCAAGCAGGGGGCTCCTAAGTCGGGGAAGGCTCTGATTACCAACTTTTAACGCCCACGATGCGGCTATATCTCCCACGTGTCGAAGCACGACTTAGAGGCATAACCGCATTGTAAATGTCGCAAGAGTGAGGTAATCTTCACACAACCCATGTAAAACATAAGGGAAAAAGATACATAGCTGGCATACAATCACCACTTCACGCAATACATGAATAAAACATTACATCATCCAGATACAATCAAGGCCCGATTACGGAACCAAAATAAAAGGAGACTACCCCAAATGTAACATAGATCCCCGATCATCCCAATTGGGCTCCACTACTGATCAACTAGAAACGGAACAACGTAACGAAAACGATCTTCATCGAGCTCCTCCTTGAGCTCGGTTGCATCACCTGCATGGTTTCATCGGCACCTGCAAACTGGTTTTGGAAGTATCTGTGAGTCACGGGGACTCAGCAATCTCACACCCTCGCGATCAAGACTATTTAAGCTTATAAGAAGGGTAAAGGTACAAGGTGGAGCTGCAGCAAGCAACTAGCATATTTGGTGGCTAACATACACAAATGAGAGCGAGAAGAGAAGGCAAAAGCACGAACGAGAATCTAATGATCAAGAAGTGATCCTGGACTACTTACTTTCAAGCATAACTCCAACACCGTGTTCACTTCTCGGACTCCGCTGAGAAGAGACCATCACGGCTACACACGCGGTTGATGCATTTTAATTAAGTTAAGATTTTAGGTTTTCTACAACCGGACATTAACCAATTCCCATCTGCCCATAACTGCAGGCACGACTTTTGAAAGATCAAATCCCTGCAGGGGTGTCCCAACTTAGCCCATCACAAGCTCTCACGGTCAACGAAGGATATTCCTTCTCCCAAGACAATTCGATCAGACTCGGCATCCCGGTTACAAGACATCTCGACAATGGTAAAACAAGTCCAGAAACACTGCCCGAATGTGCCTACAAATCCCGATAGGAGCTGCACATATCTTGTTCTCAGGGCACACTCAGATGAGTGCTCCGTACAACTAAAACCAAACCTCGAGTTTCCCCGAGGGGGCGTTACAAAGGGCTCTAGTTTGGACCAACACTCATAGGAGCACTGGCCCGGGGGGGGGGGGGGTTAAATAAAGATGACCCTTGAGTCCGCGTAACCCAAGGGAAAAAGGCTAGGTGGCAAATGGTAAAACCAATGTTGGGCATTGCTGGAAGAGTTTTATTCAAGGCGAACTATCAAGGGGTTCCCATTATAACCCAACCGTGAAAGGAACGCAAAATCAAGGAACATAACACCGGTATGACGGAAACTAGGGCGGCAAGAGTGGAACAAAACACCAGGCATAAGGCCGAGCCTTCCACCCTTTACCAAGTATATAGATGCATTAAATTAAATAAGAGATATTGTGATATTCCAACAAAATATCCATTTTCCAACAAGGAACAAACTCCAATCTTCACCTACAACTAGCAACGCTATAAGAGGGGCTGAGCAAAGCGGGAACATAGCCAAACAACGGTTTGCTAGGACAAGGTGGGTTAGAGACTTGACATGGCAATATGGGAGGCATGATAAGCAAGTGGTAGGTATCGCAACATAGGTATACCAAAAGAGTGAGCATCTAGGAAGCAAAGATAGAAGTGATTTCGAGGGTATAGTCATCTTGCCTGCAAAGTTCTCCGAGAAGACGAAAAGCTTGATCCTCGTAAACGTACTCAACGGGATCCTCGATCACGTACTCGTCTCCCGGCTCTACCCAAAGCAAGAAAACAAGCAAAGGGAGACACAATCAACCACGTGCAATGCATAAACAACATGATGCAAAACATGGCATGATATGCGGGATGTGATATGCGATGCATATGCATGATTCAGAAAGGAATGATTGAACCTGGCCTCAACTTGGAAATCCAAGAGTGCCACTGGAAAGAGGAGTTGATTTTTGTCGAAATCAATATAAAGATCACCGGAATCGGATGCACGGTTTGGAAATGACAAGCAAAACAAATATGGCACCGGTCTGCGGTTAACAGCACGCGGCCATCTAAATACATCAAGAATAACATGCTACAACACTCCAACATAGCCACAAAATACATGGAAGGGATCCACTCAAGATGCTTGACAAAAGATGAACACTAAGCTACGGCTAATTCACTCAATAGCAAGCTCAAACAAGCATGGCAAAAGTGCAAAAGATTACAGGTTTCAGACTTAGAGAAATTAACAGCATGTCAGGAATTTAACATCAGGAAGCAATGTTTAGAGCACGAAAACTACATGCTACAGGAACATATCATGGCAAAGCAAGACATGGCATGAAGCTACTCAAAGCATACAACAAAACTCCCTTACTGACCATAAGCCAAAATGGGTCAGAAAATACAATTGCAACCACGTGAACATAGCAATTAACGTTAACAGATTCAGACTTAGTGAAAAACTGGAACATGGCAAAACAGATATCAAGTAGGCATGTTTACGAGCTCGATGCACTCATCACGAGGCATAGCATGACAAACTAAGTATACACCCAGCAAGTAGACATGGCATGGAAGCTAAACATGGCAAGAACAACAACATATCATGCACGGATCAACTACAACAAGCTCGGCAAAATTGCTAAACATGTTAACAACCTGTCAGGAACATTTTGTAGCAAAAGTAGAGCTTGATTGAGTAAAGCTAGGGTGCTCCATAAATGCAAACAAAGACATGGATGGATAGAGCACCACAATATCTACAAAACATACTAACTGACCATGCTCAAAAGAGGCACGGATCATTCGGTAGCAACATGAACACATGGCATAAAAATATTAACAGGACAAGGACTTAGAATATTTCTAAGTCCCTGAAATCAGCAACATTAAGTACGCTACTTTGCATGCTTGTCCTAGTCACCACAGAGATCACAAAAATACATGGCATACACCCTTGTAAAGATAACATGGCATACTTCAAAACACATGTAGAGCTCAGGATCAAAGCATGCACACATTAATCATGGCAAAAATGAAAAATGAGCAAATGCTGATAACAAATCTGAAACTAACATCACATTGCCCTCTTCCAACGACATTTCGGGCATCAAGATGAGCTCAAATGAAAATGATGCAATGAGAAGAAATGAAATACTCGTCGAGGCAAACATTTTGATATGCTACACGCGCGAATCGGTGCCACGGTGATGAAGTTATGATGCGACGAAAAGGCCTAAAAATATCTGAGAGAGGGGAAGAAAGTCAACCGGATCTAGGGTTTACTGTAGCTCCGGATCGGGCGGGTACTGTAGCTGGATCAGGATCTCGCCGGAATCGTCGGGGTTCACCGGAGTACTTGAACGAGGTCATCGGAGGAGGGTCTCGGGGACGCGGGGAGGCTCGCCGGAGACGGGATCGGGCGCGGGGCGGCGCACCGCGGCGAGGGGCGGCGAACGGCGAGGTGAGGCGGCGTGGAGGCACCGGACGGCGATGACGGTCGCCGGCGACGACCTTGGGCGGTGGCGCAGCCGCAGCGGCGTCGAAGGAGAGGAGCGGCTCGAGACGGCGCGGCCTCGGGCGCTGAGGCGTGGGGCGCGGCCCGGAACGGCGCAGGGGCGGGCCGACGATGGGCTCTCGGGCCCGCAGTGATGAAGTGGGCGCCGGTTACCACGTGGCGGCCGGTGAGTGAAGGAGGTGGGGTGTCCGGCTAGGGCAGACTTGTCTGGCGGCGGCGCGAGGGTTTTTTCTAGGGTTAGGGGAAGAAGACCCGGGAATGAAATAGAGGGGACTTTATATAGGGGTATAGGGAGCTAGGAAGCTCCAAATGAGGTGCGGTTTTCGGCCACGCGATCGTGATCGAACGATATAGATAATGGAGGAGGTTTAGGTGGGCTTTGGGCCACTTTGTTCGGGTGTTGGGATGCAACACACACGAGGCCTTTTCGGTCCCTCGGTTAACCGTTGGAGTATCAAACGACGACTGAATGGCACGAAACTTGACAGGCGGTCTACTGGTAGTAAACCAAGGCCGCATGACAAGTCTCGGTCCAATCCGAAAACGTTTAACACCCGCACACGAAAAGAGGTAGAAAAGGACACCGGAGGACATAGGAGGGCCGGAATGCAAAATGGACAACGGGGAAAATTCTCGGATGCATGAGACGAACACGTATGCAAATTCAATGCACATTATGACATTATATGAAATGCTTGACACACAAGCACATGATAAGGCAACAACATCGAATAACTAGAAGACTCCTGGCACATCGGTCTCAGGGCGTTACAGCAGAGGTGCTCCCTTTAGTCCCTAGCCGAACAATCGGGAACGTAGGGTAAACACAGGAGCAAGGCAACCCAGCTTGCAAATCACTTAAGTCAACATGGTGCATATTGTGGAGTAATACACGAACAAGGAACGAAGCCGTACAAGTATAATCATTTGCAAGAGGAAAGGCTTCATAAAGGAAGCCCCCAAATAAACGGGGTATTTGAATTTGTGTGTCACAAATGAAGTTTTGACAAGGAGGTTTTCACAAACAACTTTTTGCCAAAAAAAGTATAATGCTTGGTCGAACCGAACAAAAATTTAAAATTTAAAACTTTGAGTATGAAAGAGACTTACCTGGTTAGTGTGTTCGGCATTGATGACGCGGTCCGGGCTTGATGCGGGACAGGGTTCCAGCCCCCAAGCTGGACCCGAGGTGGCCGAGCGGAGAGCTGGGCACTCCGAAGTTGCGACACAGCACGACCATTGTGGAGAGTTGAAGCTCCCAGTTTAGCCAAGGTGACGAACCAGGTCGGCGGCGTGATGCCGGAGTCTCCGGCCGAGTAGGTTGATGAAGCGGCGACACGGGGTTGCCAACACAGGGCAGTGCGCCAAGGCGATGACACAATTAGGTTACGAACGTCGGCACGCCGAGGTGACAGTGCGTCCCGGTCTAAGTCAATTGCCTGGATAGATAAAATATTACAAGCCAGAGATAATAATATATTGTTATATATATATATATATAATCCTCTACTTAATGAATTGAAGTAAAGTAAATAATTAAAGAAATATGGCTTGAACACCAAGGTCGTCCCGACAGAGTTGCCGCCGAGATGCTAGCACAAGGACACGCGCTGAGGCGACGTCACAACTTGGTTGACGCAAGCGGGATGATGACTTCGGCATGCCATGACACCGTCTACGTGCAAGAAGTAGCACAAGAAAGATAATAATAACAAAATAAAGAAAATAAAATTTCTTTACAATTTTTTTTATGTAAAATAAATTATTAAAGGAGATATGGCGTGGCGCGAGGCCGATGTGTCGCAGGGCGTCGGCGTGACAAGGTGACAAAATCCGAATTCGCAGGGTCGCCCGGGTTACGGAAAGATGAGTGCGGGACAACGATGGCATATCGGATCGCCCTAAGACGACGGTCTCAAGGTAGACCAGACTGCGAAACCTACAGTACGAACAATCATCGACGATCAGAAAATACTCTTTGAAATATTATTAATATGCACAATGTGAATAACTCGAACAATTGCACCTGTCGACTCATCCGATGACGTCGAAGCTGATAGCAGACAAGATGATTTTGGATGAGGGACGTCCTTGCCGGAGTGTGTCAACACTGCGTCGGGCCGACCAATATACGGAACTGCCGATCTGAATGCGGAGGTCGGTTTGATGAAGGTTCTGACGCGTACGTCGGCTGGCCAGATCGATGCAGACGAAAAAAAAAGCATTTACAAGCATCGGCGAAGTATCTCTGCAAAAAATAATGTAGTACAAACCAACAAAAAATAATTTACGTGCAACAATCCCTAGAACATAGTAAAAGGAAAGGGATCCACGCTTCCTGTTGATCGCCTCTTAGTGCACATAGCAATTTGAGGGAAAAGTAAACTTGGCCATGTACTCCACATGAAGTGGTGGTGTTACGTAGCTAGCTAAACCAGTATTACCGCCTGATCCTGGTGGTAGTAGCACTAGTTGGCGTGGTAGTCATCAAGAAGTGAAAATCGGTTGCAAAACTAGTACATGATTGCGTTAGAACTACACAAACCTTAACAAAAATGAAAAACTGCTACTGGACAACCGATGGCAGGCTTAATTAAATAAGGAAAAAGAATGGGAATGAGGGAAAGGATCTCCCTTGATGATCGCTGCCTGTGGTGGATTTGTCCTCGGCTCCGCGGCCAAGAACTGCGTGCGCCGTCAGGGCCAGTTTGACAATCCTTAAACGCCCCCGTTTATCGATCAAAGGATCGGAGTAGGGCCCTAAACGCCATGTAGGAGCGCGTTGATGGTCGCAGATTTTTTAGACCTTGATCTCAACCTAATCTGCAGACGAAGCTTGCAAACCAGAGACAATTCTCATAAAAACTAACTTGTGCGAAATAGATTTGATTAGAAAAATATCACCTGGTCATCCCATCGATCCATGATGATCACCTAGCAGGCTCTCAATGAAAGCACCAATGTTGGTGTCAAAACTGGCCGATCTCGTAGTAGGGGTCCTAAGCTAGGCATTTTGGAATGATGGTAACATGGACACGGGGTTTTACCTAGCTTCGGGCTCTCTTGATGAGACAATACCCTACATGCTGCTTTTGAGTGTATTCATATGGGTGTAGTATAGAGTACATGTATCTACCACGAGATTGTAGTAATGAATATGAGATTGTCTATTGACTAGCTTGGACTCAATTTATATAAGACACCGGAAGCCTAGGGTTTACGAGAGTCCTTGTCTTGGGTGCCGCATCTTATGGAGTCTTTCTTGTATGCGGCAGGGGTTGTCCGAACTAGCCCATGAGTATGCGGCCGTGGGGTCCTCGGCCCAATCTAACTGATCAGGAGACGACATGGTGAGTACCCCCTAGTCCAGGACACCGTCAATGCCAAAGTTCCAAAAACTTGATGGAGTCAAATGATGTTGGAAGTACTTTTATGGGACAGGGGATGTCAATAGCTTCAAAATGAGCTAAAGAACATCAAAATCAGAGTTCGGATGAATTAGTTATGGCCGAAACAAAATTTCAGCAAAGTCAGAATCTACAGGTAGCGGACGTCCAGGAATAACGGATGTTCGGTCGCCGGACGTCCGGTCGGGTCAGAAATCCGCTAATTTTAGCTCAAGTTAGGGGTTCCGGTCATCCGGTAAGGTCAGACGTCCGGTGGTTCCTAGGGCTCCGGACATCCGGTAAAGTGACAGTCGTCTGGTGTATCGGGGTCAACGCGAGATGCAAATTTTGGGACGCGATTTTGGGTGGAAATTGATGATTACGGGGGAAAAATTGATTAGATGTCGTGGATGGAAAGTGGGAAAATTGGGGAGATACTAGATCCACTTGAAACCAAGCAAATCCATGGATCAAATCCAACAAAACTTCATCAAACCAACAAATCACAAAAAAAAATTGGGGCTATTTTTGTTGGGGATTTTGGAAATTTAGGACCAAATCAAGCAAAAGAAGGCTAGAAAATGATGGGAGGGACTCCAAATACGTGATCAATGTGGCTCATGATACCATATGATACGGGGCTAACCCGGTGTAGGACGATCTTTCACGATTGGAGTGGATTCCCTCGAAGAACATGATGTACATAGGGAAAACGGAGAGAAATCACAAGCGGAAACACTCAAGAACAAGTCCAATCACACATCCACTATACAATCAAACACACAAGATCCACCAGGTACATGAACAACAAAAGGAAAGATATAAGGTAAAGTTCATCTCCATGAGGAGGTCTTGATGATATCCTAGACGGATCTTCCCGTTAGGGGTCTTGACGAGATGTCCCGCATGATTTTCTCACATGGAGATCTTGAACTCCATGAGAGTGGTGGTCTCTCTCTCTCGCTCAATAGTAGAGGTAGGTAGGAACAAAGCTCATATACAAATGAGCTATCACTTTGCTAACACTAGCTAGGAGGAGGTAGGGGGTATTTATAGTCTAAGTGGCGAAAGGGTAAGTGGGAAGGGATACATGGCCAAAGTCCCGCGGCTGCGCATAGGTAGTTACCGGACGACCGGTGGGGGTCGGACGTCTGGTGGCTCGGGACGGTCCGGGCGTCCAACGTGCGTCAGAAGTCCGCTGATTCTTTTCTAATGTAGCGGCACAGGATTTCTGGAGGTTGTCGGACGTCCGAGCGCTGGGACTTGTTGGACGTCCGGTGGGCGTCGGTCATCCGGCCACTGTAGCACGCGTCAACTGTAGTTCTTATGGCCGTCTGGGATGCGTCAGGTACCAGATGTCCGATGGTTGTAGCTTGTAGTAGCTCCGTTTCTTCCGTCTTCTCTTCCATGCTTCCCTCGCAGATGGTGTAGGTGTTCCTTGGCGCTTGCACTCCTCCTCGTCATCTGTGAAGCTCCGGTAATACCTATGCATGCACACGAGAGTAGTGTCAAGTAGTATACCATCCTCGAAGGGGTCAAGTGAACATGTGTAAAGGAGATGATTCACCATTATGCGTGTGAAGTAGATGTCGCATGTGTCACTTGCCAAACAGACTCTTGACATGGTGATGTCCGTAGAATGCTCTGCATCAGTATGCCATATCAGCTAAGAAGATTGAGTGCAGAACAGGGCAAGGGAGCTTATTAAGCAGGGCATATTGACTGTAAACTACTTCGGCAAACAGTGAGATTAACAGCGTCTATTAGCTAATATTCAGCGCTACTCCGACATGCACGGGGCCTCAGTCTAGAATGCGCATACTGTGGGAGAAGCTGACCGTCGTGAGTCTCCACAAGAACATTTCTAGTGGTGGCGGCACGGCTAGAGGATGGCAGTCTACGAGAGCATACTGTGGGAGCAAGAGGATCGCCATGCGTCCCCTCGACAAACCACCGCGCCGACGTATCGGCGCGGCGGGAGGGCGGCTTTGGCATAGCGAATGGAGTGGAGGGGGCTGGGGAGGGGTTTTGGGGAATATTATTGGCTAGTTGGCCGAAGGGCGGTTGAATTTGGGATTTGGGGGGAATTTTTTTTGGGAGGGGGGGGGTCGCGCGGTGGGCGGGGGAGTTTGGCGCATGGTCGGTTTCTCCAAGTGCAGTCCCATGTTTCAGTGAAGAGGCAAGCCGAAGCGCGTTCCATTTGCGTGAGCCGTGTGCAGGACCGACCCTGTGAGGGGTGCAATGCGATCGCGACAGGTGTACTATGAGTGTACTGCCTTTTCTCCTTTAAAACTTGGTGCTTCGCCCCCTCAAACAAAACTTGGTGCTTCACACGACCCATCAATACTACTACTAGTAATCCGGTAATCCCGACTAAAACGACGCGGCCGGGTCTTTTCCCGCGCGATATGTTGGGAGGTTGGCTTAGTTGTCTTTTTAGGAACAGTAATGCTACACCTACGTAATCCCTATTATGTAATTAACTTAATGTGAAATGTGTGAGCTGTTGATTGGAGATTGGGGGGAGGGAGGGGCCCACCACCATGAAAATCAGGGTGGAGAGAGAGGCAATTTACGTTAACCCTTTCATAGGTTCCCGTAGATGTAGAAAGATGTGAAATGCGTCAATGTGTAGTGGACGTACTATTGGAGTGCCTAAGATAAATTGTGTATGTAGACCCTATGTGTTTATTTACTTCTCATGTTAGCTTTGTCTCGGGTCAAACCTTCTAAGTTTGTACACACAAAAACGAATCATTATTCCCTATATTTTCACACTCCTACAATATATCTTACTATTATTATGAAAGTTCATATACATCGAACGAGATAAACATGGCAGATTTTCATTACATTTCGAACTTTTATAGGATAGAAAAATAAATGAAATCCGACCCTAAACCTATTCTATGGTGGCGACCGACGTCCACCATCTACGATCTCCATGTACGGGGGCGGGGTTCAAGACCCGTGAAGTGAAGTGAGGTCTCCAGCGAGGAAGAGTAGAACACGGGAGACGGACCGGCCAGTTGGCACACCATGCCCTGCCACCTCCCATGCCCTACTCATCCTCGGAGGAGTCCCCGACCTAGGCGCTGCCGGTGGACATGAGGTCGATTATGATGGATGTGGACGGTCCGTCGCTTCACCTGCCACATGAACCACCGAACGTTGGACGACGACAAGTAGGAAGCGTGGCTAACAGTGTTCCCATCGTCGGCTGCCAGCGTGGCCACCGCTTGTGCGGTCACGTCCGCGTCCGGCTAAGCCGCTATTGCATTGCAAGCGGTGACTTGAGTGAGGGCGGCGACCTCGAGCTTCATGCCCGAAGACAAGCTCTCCCGCAGAGCGTTCGTGCTCACGCTCATGGCGGATGTGGTGCCAGGTAGCAGGACAATGCGCTATGGTGTGGAGTTTAGCTGGGCATTGCCGCTTTAAGTAGCGCATTCCGGTGAGGCCAACCATCCGGTGCATCATTAAGTCGCCGGAGTTGGTTCCTCGGGCACCGAGCCTCTTAATGACGGCATACAGATGGACGACATGAATGCGGGCAGCTGGCGCCAGCTGGGAGCGCACCGCGCGACGGTGCGAGGGACGAGGGTTTTTGGTGTGCCAGGGTAGTCAGCTGCGGTCGTGGCAACGTTGGAGATGCCCTTTGCTCACCTGGGATCCCCACATGTCATTGAAAAAGCAATACGACCCGGCATGGTCTCAGGTCATGGGGATGCAGTTGGCCGTGCTACAACACTCCGCGGACGCGTCGCAGTGTGCACACACTTCGGCGCCCCGTGCATCCTCGACAGTCGGCTGTTGATCTGCTAGTCGTGCCACAGCGCTAACGCGACCCTCGGCACCCTCAAGCCACCGTGTCCAGCGACGATGAGCGTGTCGCTCACCGCGGTTGCCGTGTCCAGAGGCGGTGCGGGAGCTGCACCACGTTGATGGCCCCCACGGCACACATGAATGGTTACCGGTGGCGAGGAGGTCATGGGCCAACTCCTCCATTGGACTAGTCTGCGCCACGTCGTCCCGGCAGGTGTGCCCAAATGTCGGTTTCCCTATTTTCCCGGACAAATTCGAGCGTCAGTGCTCCATGTTGCGCATTAGGCACAAAACAGGTTGTTTTTGTGCCCTGGTTCAAATATGGTACAATACCAAGTTGTTACCCTAGCCCCAAGTGTGGTGGTTTTGGGTACAGTACCACCCTTTTCCTTTTCAACTAGTGAAGCATAACACTTGATTAAGTAGCCGGATGGTGTGCTAATGTAGGTGTCCAATGTTTGAAGGAATAATTAAGGTGTGCCCAGTCCGTGCCCACATTTAGGGGTCCATCTTACCATTTTCCGACAGTAGTAACTATACTAGTCCCTGCGTACTCCCTCTGTTTTTATTTACTCCACATTTTAGCTTTGCTCAAAGTCAAACTTTGTAAACTTTGACCAAGTTTATAGATAGAAATAATAACATATACAATAACAAATCAATACCATTAAATTAATTATTGAATATACTTTCACATCATACAGATTTTCTATTGTAAATATTCATATTTTTTAAATATATTTGGTCAAATTTTATAAAGTTTGACTTCAGTCTAACCTAATATGCAGAGTAAATAAAAATGGAGGGAGTATCTTACTCCGTGACCAAGACGGAAGGGAAAACGAGAAAACTTATTGTTTATTTGAGCCGTTCAAGTATAATCGTGTGGTGTTTCTTATTTCTCATTCCTCTCCAACTCTCTTCTCCATCGATCATGCCGCCCTTCGATCGAGTCCATCCTCCCGCACGCCTCATTTGAACATTCCGCCAAGTATCATTCGCATGTGGGCCTAGACCATGCTTGTATTTCCAATGTTGTAATTTGTCTGACATGCATAGAGACAAATGTTCGTTTAAAGTTTCACTTTGTCTACACTATGTGTCGCTTCCCATCTTAGTTTTGACATCCCATTGGTTCATGCCCTGATACATCTTGACGAGATCGATTGATGTTGAGAGATCAAGTTTGTGTCATGCAAAGAGATAAAGGTTTGGTGTGTTTCTATGATAGAAATGACCCGGGGGTCTATGGGGATCGGATGGAGTATATTGTATGTTCAAAAGAGAAACGAACATACTGTACCCACCCTAGTCCTCTTTCAATCGATCTCCGGACCCCGAGACGAAACCGAGAGAGAACGAGTGGGTGCATGTGTGATACCTACGGTGGATTCAAAATTTTGAACCGGTGATCATAGCACTACTGCAGGATGCTACTAACGCAACACTACGATCAGAGACCCTTCAACGAAACTGTGTGCGATGCAATAATTGAAAATGGTGGTGTAAAAAACCGTCAAAAATGTGCAAAACGTTCACGATGATGGATGCATCAAACACGGTTCAGATTTTAGTTGCATGTGCGATGTAGGGTATACGGTTCAGTTCAATTATCTGTTTGCGATGAGGAGGAACAAAAGAAACGGTCAGCCAGATGGAGGTGTACAACATACGGTTCGCTCGGATGAACTATTTGTGATTAGGCAACACAAAAGAAACGGTTAGCCAGATCAAGGTGTGCGCGATATACGGCATGCGGTCCACTCGGATGAACTATTTGTGTTGAGACAAGAGAACAGAAACGGCCAGCCAGATGAAGGTGTGTGCGATGTACATCATATGGTTCACTCAGATGAACTGTTTGTGATTAGGCTACACAAAAGAAATGGTCAACCAGATCAAGGTGTGTGTGATATATGACATGCAGTTCACTCGGCCTTGTCATTAGTGTGTGACCTCTGTGGCAATCGTTTGCTCCCAACTAGCCTCTTTTTGTACCGTGGCAACCGTCGACCGCCTCTTCGCCATTCCCTCTCGATTTGGAACTGCTGTCGCACACTCTTACTCCCTCCATTTGCCTCCACCCTTCCTTCTGCCATTGTTCGATCATCTTCTCCATGGAGGGAACAGGCCGGAAACGACCCCATTATTCTTGCCCCGATTTGAAAGATGACGTGGTGGAGGAACTCATTGATCGGTGTGACGTCATCACCTCGGCTAGCATGGCAGGTTCGTTCAAGACCATTCTCGACTCAACTAATAACATCATTACAAGTAACCCAAGGGTCC
Source organism: Triticum aestivum (assembly GCF_018294505.1). Classification (NCBI taxonomy): domain Eukaryota; kingdom Viridiplantae; phylum Streptophyta; class Magnoliopsida; order Poales; family Poaceae; genus Triticum; species Triticum aestivum. Next base: position 172,685,497 of record NC_057803.1, read on the forward strand.
AGGAGCGGTTTGATCTCCCCTATCTTGTTCGTCGTGACCCTGCTGACTGGCGCGGGGACGACGGAAGCCTCACCTTGTGCAAGTTGATGCCGCTTGATAATGATACATGTGATGTTAAGATGCCATCGCTTGAGGGCAAGTCTTGGGCATGTGCAAATGTAGATTGGGTTGTTTATATTAGGTACAACTGCGAGTGGGAACTTGTGAATGTGTACACTCATCACCGGGTTCCACTTCCAAAAATCTCAGACTGCCCAGAGGTTGAGCGCACAGATGATCTATGTGAGTTCAAATACGATCATGGTAACTGTCGTCTACGGAAGATAGCAATTTGTCGAGTTCCCAACCGCTCTTGGGATTACACGAACTGTGAAGTTGTTGCTATCTTCAACAAGCTTGTTGCCTTCCTTACTTCCACGCCACGACGGATATTGCTCAAAAATCAATTTCTGTACACGGATGAGTACTGTGGTGCAATTCAATACGAGGGTCTTGTGTTTTCTACCACCACTTGTGGCACTGTTTTTGCATGGAATCATCATGCTTTCGGTACATTTGTCTTCCACCGTAATTATAATTGTTTCATCCACATGCATGTGGGTTAGCTTGTTTCCCTTTACTAATTAATTAACCTTCTTGTGTTTCCAAGGTCATGTGAACATTCCACCATCTATACTTGAAAAGTTTTATAACCAAGGGGGAGATGACGATGCTAATGATCACGAGCATGAGGACGAGCAGGACCCATATACTCAGTGGCGCCTGGCAACTCATTCTGACGGATCACCTCTTCTTGTCTGTATACAGGGCACTGCTGATGTTACTACGGAAGCAGGTGTTGTCTCGCATGGTCGCACTCTCCGGACCTATTCCAACATCTGTGGTAGGGTATTCAGGATGGATACTAGTGTACTAGCACCAACACCTTCTCCCTGGTTCAGTATTGGAAGTCTTGGAGGAAACTCGCTCTTCCTTGGACAAAACTATCCAATGATGGTGAAAGGAGATCCAGCTATTGTTGACACAATGTTACTACCATTTATGAGAAGCAACTGTATCTATACTCGTTCATTGCTATGCTTCCCTACCATCGCACTATGGGTCCTGACATAGCCCACTTCAGCCTGGATGACCAGTCTTGGGCTGGTCTCGAGATTGACAGTAGCTGGCCCTTCCCAAAGAATCACCTCTGGTTCAAAGCAAGTGTTTCCAACGCCGACGAGTGGTTGAGCTGAAGTTCATTTCATCGCTTTGTTATTTGTTGTGTGAGAAAAACTTTACTTTACTAGAATGTTTTGTTGGAAATGATCTATAATCCAACGTGTATCCTCGTTGTCGTTGTGGGTTGATGACTTGTTGTGTGTAATCAATGGTACATGTGCATAAGCGTCCATCAACTCATGCCTGCTAGTGGTGTCCATATGAACACTACTAGTGATTTTAGTTGCAAAAGTAAGATAGTGCTAGTGATTTTTAGCTGCATATTTTGACAAATCGCAGTGTTACAAGGTTGGCAAATGGCAATGTTACTAGATAAACAAATGTCAATCTTTCCAGTTTGACAAATGGCAACATACCCAAAATGACAGATGCAAATCTTACCCAATTGTTTATATGTGGTTGCACATGGGTCATGCAAAACAACCGTTTGCGTTGAAGGGATGCAGAAATCCTGCTCGGCACATTTTCCCTTGGCTTCCTGGGGAAGCTGTCGGTTTGCATACAGGTGTTCTAACTAAAATGTTTGCGATGAGTGTTTTATATTTAAAAACCATTGATGTTTTTTTCAAAATAAAATCATTTGATAAGTCTGTACATTAAGAGAGAAAAATGCAAGTTCGTTCAAACCATATCTTTCATTCAGTCACACTGCGAATTTATATTCATATGATCGAGAATTCGAGATACAGTATTAAACCCCAAAAAAACTATTTTCGGCGGCGGCAGAGGCGGCGTGCCGCGCCGTCGTTGTCGTCCTCCGGGACGCCATTGTTGAAGTCTTAAAGGAAGCACAAAATGTTATTCACTTGTAAATCAAACATCATGTCTCGCACGAATGACGGGTGGGGTGCGGAAGGACGGCAACTGGTGCCTCTGAGAGGTAGCGGTCAATGGCAGCATCCCATGCCGCTGAGGGGGTTGTGCGCACGGGCACGAGCATGGGCGCGGCGGGTGCAGCCAAACGCACGGGGACCGGCACTACGGTGGGTGGAGGGGCATGCACGGGTAGGGGCACGGGCACGGCGGGTGCAGCCAAATGCACGGGGCCGGCGCCATGGTGGGTGGAGGGGCGCGCATGTGCATGGGCACGGGCGCTGGCATTTACACAAGCTCATGCGGGTCCGCGGAGACCTCGTTGACGCCCGCGACATCTCGGCGACCAACCCGTCAATGCTATGGGGATGGTCCTAGAGCGGTCCCAGGGATGGGAGCTAGGACGGGAGCGGGGGCAGCAACCGCTGCGGCCAGCTCGTTCTGGGCCATGCCCATGAGGCCCCATTCCTCCTTATTTTCCATCTCCTCCGTCTCGGAGTCGACTTCACCAAACTTGAAGACTAGTGGCAGATGATCATTCTGCGCCATGGCGTTGGTGGAGGTCTTTGGGAGGGAGGGGAATGGGAGGAAAATAGTAAGGCCGCCCGTATTAAACAACGGCTCGGGCGCCATTAATGGAGAGGAAGGCGGGCGGCCATGGAAGTCAAAGGGCTCGCTTCCCAGTGAGCCTACGCAGCGTACAACTCGCAGGCTTCTAGGTGAGCCTGCACATTAGAGGACAGCTTGCACGCCTCTTGGTCAGCCTGCGCACCGGACTCCGCTCGCACGCCTCCCATTCAGGTAAGGTCAAGCAGCTATCCTCACAACACCTCCTATAGCCATTAAAATGAAGACACGTGGCGTCACGTGAATGGTTATAGAATGCACACGATTTGAATTATACAACCGTTTGAGATACTAAAGTGGCAGCTACTTTTTCAAAATGCCTTTGTTGGCTGTTATTCGAGTGCGCCTTCTCTCAAAATGGACATGAAAAATACCACAACATGTCGGGTGCCATCCCATGAAAGCATGCCAAGTTTCATGAATTTTAGACGAGTTTTGGATTTAGTAGAATTTAAAACAAAGTATCTCAACATTTTGCCGTCAATCAACGGTGCCCTAGTGTTTGAAATTTATTCCAATTTCTTACATGAGACCTAAGCATGTACCCAACGACACATATTTGAATTTTCAACCAATTTATATGCATTAGAGCATGTGCATGTAGTTCAAATTTGAATTATGCACATAAATGCATTGAAAACTCAATTAATGCATAAAATGTCCAAACGAACCCCGGAAAATCCCAAAAATTGACACAACACTCCTGTTGTTGTTTGTTGACACGAGAAAAAAATTGAAAGCAATAAGAGGCAATGTATATCGTTTCATCCCCAAAGGTGGGACGTTCCCTACCGAAACCATCCGGCTTGTTGTGAGAAGCTCTGGTTTGTGAGAAGCATATCCCCAAACCTGCCCCAAATGGTACAAAAAGTTTACCACGGCATGTTGATGCCGCTCCATGATAGCATGCCAAGTTTCATAACTTTCGGACGAGCTTTGGATTTACTAGAATTTAAAAACCAGGTATCTCAATGTTTACGGCCGAGTGACCGTGGAAGGGTGTTTGACATTCATTCCTATTTCCTGCATGGGACCTAAGCATGCACCCAAGGACACATATTTGATTTTTAAACCAATTTATATGCATTAGAGGATGTGCGTGTAGTTCAAATTTGAATTATGCACATAAATGCATTGAAAACTCAATTAATGCATAAAAATGTCCAAACAAACCCTGAAAAATCCCAAAAATTGACACAACACTCCTGTTGTTCTATGTTGACATGAGAAAAAAAATTGAAAGCAATAAGAGGCAATGGATATCGTTTCATCCCCAAAGGTGGGATGTTCCCTACCGAAACAATCATGCTTGTTGTGAGAAGCATATCCCCAAACCTGCCCCAAATGGGACAAAAAATTTACCACATCATGTTGATGCCGCTCCCTGATAGCATGCCAAGTTTCATGAATTTCGAACGAGCTCTGGATTTACTAGAATTTAAAAACCAGATATCTCAATGTATGTGGCCGAGTGACCGTGGCAGCGTGTTTGACATTCATTCCCATTTCTTGCATGGGACCTAAGCATGTACCCAAGGACACATATTTGATTTTTTAACCAATTTATATGCATTAGAGCATGTGCATGTAGTTCAAATTTGAATTATGCACATAAATGCATTGAAAACTCAATTAATGCATAAAAATGTCCAAACGAGCCCCGAAAAATCCCAAAAATTGATACAACACTCATGTTGTTCTATGTTGACACGAGAAAAAAATTGAAAGGAATAAGAGGCAATGGATATCATTTCGTCCCCAAAGGTGGGACGTTCCCTACCGAAACCATCATGCTTGTTGTGAGAAGCATATCCCCAAACCATCCCCAAATGGGACAAAAATTTACCATGGCATGTTGATGCCGCTCCATGATAGCATGCCAAGTTTCATGAATTTTAGACGAGTTTTTGATTTATTAGAATTTAAAAACAAGGTATCTCAATGTTTGCGGCCAAGTGACGGTGGCAGGGTGTTTGACATTCATTCCCATTTCTTGCATGGGACCTAAGCATGCACCCAAGGATAAAGATTTGACTTTTCAACCAATTTATATGCGCTGGAACATGTGCATGTAGTTCAAATTTTAATTATGTGCATAAATGCATTGAAAACTCACTTAATGCATAAAAATGTCCAAACGAACCTTGAATAATTCCAATTCTTTTAGGACACACATATAGTTGCATGTTCATTGCACATAAAAGGTCTAGCAATTCAAACACCGTGCATGGCCACTATGACCCCATTATGTAATTCAAATCAAGACGAAAAATCAAGTAGATCCCACACAGTTTATTATAACCAATCGTGTGTGATGCAACACAAAATATCTTGGAGTACGCATATGACTTACGTGAGAAGGTGCGACAGCTACAGTCCACAACCCGCTCTAAATAAGGGACCGTGTCTAATGACACTTTGCACGCCAGTTTTTTCGCTGAAGCGATTCCAAATTTTCGGCTCCCGCGGAAATATCAACCTCCCCGTCTCCTCCCCCTTACCAAAACCCATATTTCCCTTGTTTCCGCCTTCCTTTCCAAGTTTAAACCTTCACTCCTTGCTTGCAGCAGCGCTTCCTCGCTGGCGGCCCTCCTTCACGCTGCTCGGCCTCGCCTATCTAGGCAGGTAATCCACACCCGACCCCCATCCTCCTCCTCCTTCCACATCCCACATGCCCCGACCGCCAGCGCGAGTGCGACACCTTCCACCCAAATAACCGACTCCTCCACCAAATAAGCGTCGGCCTAAGCCATGGTGCATGCAGTATAGCCAGGATCTCCAGGAGCATTTGGCATCAAAGACACAAATCGCGGCCGCACGCGCGGATGAGGTCGCGATGGCTGCCATTCATGTCAACCCCCAGATCTTGGAGGAGCACCTCGCTGTCGAGGCCACCGTTGATGCCTCGCGCGCCGATGCCGCGACGCGGTTGGCTGCTTTAAACGATAGTTCGTGGCGTTTTCTCGAGGCCACCATCGGTGCCTTCGATGAAGACTACAAGGTGTTTTCTCAACATGCACGTGCTTACCTCATCTCGAGAGCCAGCAGGTTTGTGCCTGGAGTAGCTCAGGCAACTCACCACTACAACGAGGGCACCCATGATGCGGAGGCCTTGCCCTCTTCCATGTCCAAGGAGCTAATCATCATCGATATTGCCAACAATGAGGAGTAGCTTGTCTTATTAGCTCACTATAAGGACCCATGTTCAGTTTGCTAGCTACTGCCTTTCCTTAACAAATTCTAGTGAATTGTGCTATCTACTTTTACCATGCAATCTTCTTCTATAGTGTATATGTTCTATACGTCGTGCAATGTGGTGTTCAGTTAACTGCTTGGTTCAATTCTGCAAATGTGATGTTCAAGTCTTCAGGGTGCAATATTTCCAAGTTGTTAAGTATGCTTGGTTTGGTTAACTGTCTGATCTTCTATTATGAGTATGTTATATTGTGCAATGTGGTGCTCAGTTAACGTTTGGTTCATTTGTTATGGTGTTTAGTTAACTGCTTGGTTTAATTCTGCAATGCGATGTTCAATAGTTGTGGCTGCATTTTGTTATTGTATACCATGTGAGAAATAAATCGAATTTGGTTGTACTAAATACATGAGAAACAAATACAAATGCTATATTTTGAAGTTGTTAAGCATGCTTGGTTTGGTTAACTGTCTCATCTTCTATTAGGAGTATGTTATATTGTGCAATGTGGTGCTCAGTTAACGTTTGGTTCATTTGTTGTGGTGTTTAGTTAACTGCTTGGTTCAATTCTGCAATGCGATGTTCAATTGTTGTGGCTGCATTCTGTTATTGTATACCATGTGAGAAATAAATCGAATTTGGCTGCACTTAATACATGAGAAACATATAGAAGTGCTATATTTCCTAGTTCTTAATCATGCTTGGTTTGGATAAATGGGTTTTCCATGTGGCTTGAACTAATCTGATGAATCTGCAATGTGCTTATTTATTATCAACATATTTTACTGATAGCATGCGAACCCTTACTTAACCTGATGACTAACTACCTTATATGTTTTACAGGGAAACAATGGGAAGCACTGATGTTTACAAGATGGTACTAACTATTATACCTTGCCTTTTTTAATTCCTTTGCCCCATTTCCAATATAGAGAAGATATTTATGCACATCCTTGTTTTCAGGGTTCGCTGATGATCACCTCTCATACCACCTCTGTGGTCAGGAGGCGAGGAAAGTTTTCATACAACACACATGGTTCAATATTGAAGTGTTCCTGAAGAGGTCGAAGGATGGACAGTCAATCATCCACATGCACTAGCCTAAAGTTGCAAAGACCTTCAACATGAATGAAGGCTCAATATTTGCCTTCCGCTTCAGTAGTTTTCCAGATGAGATGCATCTCTCTATGTACCGTCTATGATGCTAATTTCAAAAGGTTCTAGATGTTGCATGTGAAACCTGCTGTTGGTGCAGTTGTGTAATGGGGTAGCTGAGTGCTGAAGCTATATCATGTTGTACTCCGATGTATTTCAATTATGAAATCATGCTTCCTTAATATGGAATGGAATATATTATGTGCTTAATATGAATGTCAATTAGATTAGTAAATGGATTATTTATAATAGGGCAATTAGCCCACTAATTGGCCAATTAGCTTGCTAATTGGGTTTTCCTATTGCAAACAGTTATTGAGAAAACACCGTGGGCGATGACCTCAGGCAACACACACAGTTTCTAGGAATAAACCGTGTTGGATCAATGAACAATCACACATGACATTCTCTTGAAAATTGTTTGCGTTATGCCACCTTGCGCAAGCGTTTTCCTTGGAGTGACTGTGTGGGATGTATATACAAACGGAAACATTTGGCGGGGACTGAATGTGTGGGATGTACTTACGACCAGAAACGATTTCGCTTGTATAATTGTATTTTTTTAGCACTATTGTATGTATAACCATATTTGGTCGCTCGCCGGTCACACATGACCTCATTTTGCCGAGCATGTGTGCCAGGAGGGCATATCCCGATGGTTTCTGGGTCGTGTGGGAAGGATCCCCCTATCTCCCACACTCACTAGCTGACGGTTCTGAACACCATCGCAGAAAGGGGTTAAAAACCATTTGTATAGCACCAACGTGTACCAGTGTAGCATCAGCAAATCATATATAAGGGGTATTCAATGTTCGTTTCACTTTTGAACGTACAATATACTCCCTCCGATCCTTTCTAGTTTACATATGAGTTTTATGTGTAGTCAAAGTAACTCTACTTTGATCAAACTTACAGAAATGAGTATCAACATTCAATAATGCCCAATCAATATTTTTAGATTCGTACATACTCCTAAATTTGTATTCAAACCGAGATGGTTTCCAATTTGTTTTCAAACACATGAATGTGCTTGTTCTCGCGCATGCTCTTCCTACTAGGATTTCGCCACGTATAGCCAGTCCAATAGTAACTTTTAAAGCTCCCCGTTCAATAGTACTAGTGGAGTACTGACAACATCTGCAGTAGAGTATGTAGTTCTCATAGTACTAGCAGTATACTCCCTCTGTTTTTATTTACTCTTCATAAAACGAAGGGAGTGCTAGTAACACTCGGCCGACCTCTCTCTCTCTTCTAGTAGTAGTATAAATGACATGGCCAGCGGGGAGGGATGTCAGTTTACTCTCAACTGCGGTCCCACAAGCGAGCGAAAACGCAAGACGAAGCGCGTTCCATTCGGTGAGCGACATGGAGGGTCCAGCTTGCCGGGGTGCAATGCGAACGCGACAAGAGTGATGTACAGTCAAAACCGATTGACCAGTCGCCACTAGAACTACTATTCACACCAGAACCTTCGCTGCTCGGCTTACGACAACCACTGCCCCAGAACCATACCTCCTCTCCAAACCATTCCCCTACCTTTTGATCCCCAAGCCCGCATCAAGGGTCCCCTAGTTCGCCGGAAAGCCATGATGTGCCGCAAGATCATGTACTACAAGATGCTGACACCGGAGCGCCGCGTAGAAATAGTGGCGGCGGTCGGCGTTGATACGTCTCCATCGCATCTACTTTTCCAAACACTTTTGCCCTTGTTTTGGACTCTAACTTGCATGATTTGAATGGAACTAACCCGGACTGATGCTGTTTTCAGCAGAATTGCCATGGTCTTATTTTTGTGCAGAAATAAAAGTTATTGGACTGACCAGAAAGCCAACGAAGATTATTTTTAGAATATATAAAAAATAGTGGCGAAAGAATCAAGGCCAGGGGGCCCACACCCTGTCCACGAGGGTGGGGGCGCGCCTACCCCCTGGGCGCGCCCCCTGCTGCTCCACCGACCTCAACTCCAACTCCATATATTCGTGTTCAGGGAGAAAAAAATCAGGGAGAAGGATTCATCGTGTTTTACGATACGGAGCCGCTGCCAAGCCCTAAACTCTCTCGGGAGGGCTGATCTGGAGTCCGTTCGGGGCTCCGGAGAGGGGAATCCGCCGCCATCGTCATCATCAACCTTCCTCCATCACCAATTTCATGATGCTCACCGCCGTGCGTGAGTAATTCCATCGTACGCTTGCTGGACGGTGATGGGTTGGATGAGATTTATCATGTAATGGAGTTAGTTTTGTTAGGGTTTGATCCCTAGTATCCACTATGTTTTGAGGTTGATGTTGTTATGACTTTGCTATGCTTAATGCTTGTCACTAGGGCCCAAGTGCCATGATTTCAGGTCTGAACCTATTATGTTTTCATGAATATATGTGAGTTATTGATCCTATCTTGCAAGTCTATAGTCACCTATTATGTGTTATGATCCGTTAACCCAGAAGTGACAATAATCGGGATACTTACCGGTGATGACCGTAGTTTGAGGAGTTCATGTATTCACTATGTGTTAATGCTTTGGTCCGGTACTCTATTAAAAGGAGGCCTTAATATCCCTTAGTTTCCAATAGGACCCCGCTGCCATGGGAGGGTAGGACAAAAGATGTCATGCAAGTTCTTTTCCATAAGCACGTATGACTATATTCGGAATACATGCCTACATTACATTGATGAACTGGAGCTAGTTTTGTGTTACCCTATGTTATAATTGTTGCATGATTGATCGCATCCGACATAATTATCCATCACTGATCCAATGCCTATGAGCTTTTCATATATTGTTCTTCGCTTATTTACTTTTCCGTTGCTACTGTTACAATCACTATAAAACCAAAAACTGCTACCGTTACTTTTGCCACTGTTACCACTACTATCATATTACTTTGCTACAAAATACCTTGCTGCAGATACTAAGTTTCCAGGTGTGGTTGAATTGTCAACTCATCTGCTAATACTTGAGAATATTCTTTGGCTCCCCTTGTGTCAAATCAATAAATTTGGGTTGAATACTCTACCCTCCAAAACTGTTGCGATCCCCTATACTTGTGGGTTATCAAGACTATTTTCTGGCGCCATTGCCGTGGAGCATAGATCTGTTCTTTGAGTCACTTTGGATTTATATCTTCTTATCACTATGAAGAACTTGAAAGATCAAAGAACCAAGATTTTTCCCTCAACTACGAGGGGAGGTAAAGAACTGCCATCTAGCTCTGCACTTGATTCACCTTCTGTTTTGAGTAAACTTGCGACACCTACACATGCTATTGATTCTGATAGGTCGCATGTTATTGATGATGCCACTTCTACTTTGCATCATAATTATGATGAAACTACTTCTATGCTTGGTACTACTGTGCCACTAGGTGAATTTCTTGATGAACAACTTGCTAGGGTTAGAGAGAATGAAATTATTGAAACTGATAATATTGATGAAAGTGACGATGAAGATTATCCCCCTAGATATGAATTGCCTGTTGTTCCTAAGGGTTATGTTATGGATGAAGAAACTGCTAGAGACATCTTAGCTTGCAATGATAGATCTGACCTTAAGAAATTATTAGCTAAGCTTAAAGAAAAGTCTTTGAATGCTAGAATGAAATATGACCATGCTTTTGCTACTTCACCTATGTTTATTACTGATAAGGATTATGATTTCTCTGTCGATCTTGAGTTAATTACTTTGGTTGAATCATATACTTTCTATGGCTATGAATCTGAAACTGTTGTGGCACATCTTACTAAATTAAATGATATAGCCACCATGTTTACTCATGATGACAAAACTCGCTATTACTTTATCCTTAAGTTATTCCCATTCTCATTAAAGGGTGATGCTGAAACATGGTTTAATTCTCTTGATCCTGGTTGTGTGCGTAGTCCCCAGGATATGATTTATTACTTCTCTGCTAAATATTTCCCCGCTCATAAGAAACAAGCTGCTTTCACTACAAAAAATACACTTCCATGACATTACCAAAATTATCATCACGGAAGTCTCCACTTCCATGACGATAAATCACGCGTCATAGAAGTGCTTTCATCAAGGGTGACCGACACGTGGCATCCATCGTAACGGAACGTTGTTAAGCTATCGGGTCAGATTTTGGATCCGATAACCCGTTAACAGCCCTGACCAATGGGAAATTTCCACGTGTAAAATTCTGATTGGCCAAAGGAAACACGTGTTGCCTCACCGTTCGGACAGATGTCATCCACTCATTGGACAAGAGGCACCTATGATAGGTCGACACGTGGCACAGCCCAACAGGGGCCCATTCCGATGAAAAAGGCAGGCCGAGTAAAAATTAGCAGGCCGGCCCATATAAGGCCTACTTGTGTCAGGTCCATTTAAGACCACGGCCCATACGAGATGTGCCAATTCGGCCCGTCAACGGCCTGTTAAAGATTTGACACCATTGCAGCCCATCGTCAGTTCGAGCCCGTTAACAGCCCGCTATATATTTGGGCTCAATATCGGCCCGATGAGATTTCGGCCTGTTAACGGCCCATTTAATGGATGGGCCAATTTTCAGGATGTACATCTTTCAGCCTTTTAGCGACCCATTTAAATGTTGGGCTAATTTCCGGCCCGGTGTGTCTTTCAGCCTGTTGACGGCCCATAAATCTGATGGGCCATTTGTAGTTGGACCTGAGTTTCGGCCTTTTAGCGACCCATTTAAGTGTTGGGCCAATTTCTGGCCCGGTGTCACTTTCAGCCTGTTGACGGCCCATAAATCAGTTGGGCCATTTGTAGTCGGACCTGAGTTTTGGCCTTTTAGCGACCCATTTAAGTGTTGGGCCAATTCCCGGCCCTGTGTGCCTTTTGGCCTGTTAATGGACCATAAATGAGTTGGGCCATTTGTAGTCGGGCCTTAGTTTTGGCCTTTTAACGGCCCATGCCCTTCATGGTCCAATACCAGCCCGGTTTCTCTTTCGGCCTGCTAAAGGCCCACAACACAGTTGGGCCATTTACAATACGACCTGACTTTCAGCCTCTTAGCGGCCCATGCTCTTCATGGTCCAGTACAAGCCCACTGTCTCTTTTGGCCTGCTAAAGGCCTACAGTATAGTTGGGCCATATGTAGCCCAAACTTAGTAACGGCCTGTTAACGGCCCGTGAAATAAACCGGGGCCACCTGTTGCCCGCTTCAATGTCGGCCTGTTAACGACCCGGGAGGTAAGAGGGCCGACCATTAACTTCCGGCCTAGTAACGGCCCATTAACTTAATGGGCCCACTAAAGTTCGTTCATATCTTTAGGCCAAATTAGATAATTTGAGCCCATTACGATGAGCAATTATGCATAGGACCAAAACCGATCAAGCAAAGGTACGGCATACAGGGAATAACGGTGCACATCCAGCATATATTACAGGAAATTACACCCACTAGGCAATCAAAGATTGATGCCAGTGCAAATAAATGAGCAGAACCTAACCATCTACAACGTCACAATCTGCAACCTCAGCACAGATGACGCCCATAAGCATGTGGGCAAGTTCTTGCTGCTTTGCTACACTGTCTCTGAAAACATTGATCAGTTGTTGTGTCGCACGACTCTGCACCTCTGATTCATCCACCATTTCCATCATTCCTACAGCCATTAATTGGTTCACAAACATACATTTATTCCATTGCATTCGAGACAGAGGATACTGAACAGATTCAGATGGCGATTTTGGCAGGCTTGTATTATTGATAGTGGAGAGTGTCTCGACCACTACATCATACCATAAATTAGGACGGGAACCAAACAGATTAATCATAAATTATTGTCATATTACCTGGCCTTGATTTACTGGAAAGAAACAATGGGGTTGCCTTGCTGTTTTCAGAGTTTGTCTTCTTATCTTCAGCAGCCTGCACAAAATTAACACACTAGCATTGCTATCATTGGCCAAGTCAGATAATAGGAAAGCAACATTGACACGATGAATGTTTGGGCAACTAGCCTACACCAAATTAACACAATATGGCACAGCTATCATCAACCAGGTAAGGTAATACGAAAGCAACATTGACACAATGAATGAATGGGCAACCAGAGAAGCACTACAATTCGGTAATGTGCGTGATATGAGATAGTACATTCATGCAGCTCAGTATGCAAAACTACCAGGCCGTTTTCCTTACAAAAATCAAGATTGTCACCTTTAACATTTTGCTACAACTAATTTTAGATCAGATAAAGGTTAGATTCACGCCGATTAACAAAATACATGCTGATGTAAAAATATAGTGATATACAACAGGTACTTACATTAGCATTGGAGCACAGATGTAACACCCTCGATGCGGCTATAGCTCCCACGTGTCGAGGCACGACTTAGAGACATAACCGCATTGAAAGCAATCGTTACAACATCCCATGTAATATATACTAAAAAGGGGGAGATACATAGTTGGCTTACACTCGCCACGTCACATCAAAGTACATGAATAACATCCATCATACAAACACTCATGGCCCGACTACGGCGCCACAATAGAAGAAAACCCAACATGCGACAAGGCCCTGAATCGAATCCCCAACTAGGCACCACTACTGATCATCGGGAAAGGAAACATAATAACGCTGAGAGTCCTCATCGAACTCCCACTTGAGCTTGTAATCGTCACATGGAGCGGAATCACCTGGACCTGCATCTGGAGTTATTGTAACTATGAGCCACAGGGACTCAGCAATCTCGCACCCTCGCGATCAAGACTATTTAAGCTTATAGGAAGGGTAAGGCAAATGTATGTGGAGCTGCAGCAAGCGACTAGCATTTATGGTGGCTAACTTATACGCAAAAGAGAGCGAGAAGAGGAGGCAAAGCACGAGCGAGAATCTAAAGGAACAACCTACGCAAGCATTACTCCAACACCGTGTCCACTTCCCGGACTCCGCCGAGAAGAGGCCATCACGGTAACACACTCGGTTGATTCATTTTAATTTAATTAAGGTTCGAGTTATCTACAACCGGACATTAACAAATTCCCATCTGCCCATAACCGCGAGCACGGCTTTCGAAAGTTCAATCCCTGCAGGGGAGTCCCAACTTAGCCCAAAACAAGCTCTCACGGTCAATGAAGGAATAGACCTCCTCCCAAGATGTTCCGATCAGACTCGGTATCTCGGTAACTCAAGACACTTCGACAGGTTAAAACAAGACCAGCAACACCGCCCGAATGTCCGACAAATCCCGATAGGAGCTGCACATATCTCGTTCTCAGGGCACACTCAGATTGTCCAAACTTCCGGTAGGCCAGACCAGAGTTGCCCCTGGTAGCCACCGGCGGTTGACGGTTTGGACCAACACTCAGAGGAGCACTGGCCCGGGGGGGGTTAAAATAAGTGACCCTTGAGTCTGCAGAACCCAAGGGAAAGAAAAGGGCTAGGTGGCAAATGGTAAAACCAAGGTTGGGCATTGCTGGACAAGCGTTAATCAAGGCGAAAAATCAAGGGGTTCCCATTATAACCCAACCGCGTAAGGAACGCAAAATCCGGGAACATAACACCGATATGACGGAAACTAGGGCGGCAAGAGTGGAACAAAACACTAGGCGAGAGGCCGAGCCTTCCACCCTTTACCAAGTATATAGATGCATTAAGATAACATAGCAATATAATGATATCCCAACAAGTAAATAAATGATGTTCCAACAAAGAACGGCCTCCAATCTTCACCTGCAACTAGCAACGCTATAAGAGGGGCTGAGCAAAGTGGTAACATAGCCAATCAACAGTTTGCTATGACAATGGTGGGTTAGAGCTTCAACATGGCAATTGGGAGGCTGACAAGCAAAAGGTAGGCATCGTAGAATTGGCATAGCAAGAGCGAGCAAACTAGCATAGCAAAGATAGTAGTGATTTTGAGGGTATGATCATCTTGCCTGCACAGTTGTCAGAGTTGACTGGATCCTCACAAGCAAACTCAACGGGCTCCTCGGTAGCGAACTCGTCTCCTGGCTCTACCCAAACAAGACAAACAAACAACAAGGACACAATCAACCACGTGCAAGACCAAGCAATACGATGCAATGATGATATGCTATGCGGGATGCGATGCGGGATGCAAAATGCAAGATATGACAGGAAATGCATGAACCTGGCCTCAACTTGGAATTCCAAGGGTGCCACTGGAAAGATGAGATGAAATCGCTTGAAAACGATATAAAGAACGCCGGAATCGAAGTTACGGTTTGGAAATGGCAAGCATTTCAAAATTGACTCCGGTCTGCGATTTACAGCAAGTAGGCATCTAAATGCAATGAGATAAACATGCTACCGCCACCAAACATGACGACAAAATACATGGCAGGGATGCACACAAGATGCTTAACAAAAGACTAGCACTGAGCCACGGTCAATTCATCCATTATGAGGTTCAAACAAGCATGGCAAAAACGCAAATGCAAACAGATTCCAGACTTAGTGAAATTAACACTTGTCTGAAATTTCAGATCACGAAGCCCTCTTCGAAGCAACAAAACAACATGATACATGAGCTGATTATGACAAGGAAGAACATGGCATGGAGCTACTCAACAATCTTAACAAAAGTCCCAAAGTGACCTGGGGCCAAAAGGGATCACAAAATATACTAACGAGCACATGAACATAGGTAAAACACAATCAGTTTTCAGACTTAGTGAAAACTGAGACATGCTGAAATATAACTCACGAAGGCATGTAAACAAGCTCGATGCACTCACTACGGTGCAAGTCATGGCAAGACAAGCATACATCCATTAAGAAGGCACAAAATACAAGCTAGACATGGCAAGAACAATGGCATAGCATGCATGGATCAACTACAATAACATCGGCAAAATCGCAAACGAGTTGACGATCTGCCCAGATTCACCATGACACAAAAATAGAGCTTGACTGACTCAAGATAGAGTGCTCCATAATTGCAAACAAAGACATGGATGGATAGAGCATAACATGATTAACAAAACTCCTTTACTGATCATCCTCAAAAGAGGCACGGATCACTAGGAAACAAGCTGAACATATGGCATCATGAACTAAATAATCCCAGACTTAGTGAAAACTACTAAGTCCCTGAAAACATCCTAAAAATGCATGGGTTGCACCTCTGGATAGAAGACAAAATCCTTAACAAAGCATATGAAGGACTCACAGGCACATCATGCACACAATAATCATGGCAAAAATGACAAAAGTCTAAGATGAACTAGCAGATCTGATAATTAACTCACGAAGCCTCCTTCTAACAGCATTTCGGGCATCAAGATGAGCTCAAATGAAAATGATGCAATGGAATGAAATGGTGTACTCGTCGAGGCGAACATTTGGATATATCATATGCCCAAATCGGAGCTACGGATGCAGAGATACGGCCGGTCAAAGTAGGCATAAAAATCAAGGGAGAGGGAGAAAAAGTCAACCGAGATGATTTTGGATCTGAGATCCAGATCGGGGCTGCACGGAAATCGAGGAACACCGGGGGAGCACTGTTCGCCGGAGCTTCACCGGAAATGGCGGGGACGGCGGCCGGAGATGGCGGATCCGAGGCCGGGGCGGCAGCGTGGTGCGGCGGCGAGCTTGGACGGGGGCGGCGCTGGTGAGGTGGTGGCCTGGCGAGGCGGCGGTCGCCGGCCGGCGTCGAGGCGCGGGGCTCCGGTGTGGAGCCACGGTGGCGCGGGCGGTAGAGGACGGCGGCGCGGGGCGGCCCGCGGTGGCTGCGGAGATGGGCTCGCGGGGGCCCCTCCTGGGCCTCCCGGGCCGGCGGCGGCGGGGAGCTGGGAGCCGGGCGCGGGCGAATGCGGCGCTGACACGTGGCGGCGGTGGGCGGAGCGGACGCGTCCGGCGCCGGCGGACGTTGTCCGGCGCGCGGAGAGAGAGGATTTAGGGTTTCGGGGGAAGGGGACAACGAGAATTTCGGAGGGGGGCTATTTATAGGCATAAGTGGAGCTAGGAGACTCCAAATTGTGCACTGTTTTCGGCCACGCGATCGTGATCGAACGCTCTAGGACATGGAGCACAATTTGGTGGGTTTTGGGCCAAATTGGAGGGGTGTTGGGCTGCAACACACACGAGGCCTTTTCGGTCCCTCGGTTAACCGTTGGAGTATCAAACGAAGTCCAAATGATACGAAACTTGACGGGCGGTCTACCGGTAGTAAACCAAGGCCGCATGACAAGTCTCGGTCCAATCCGGAAATGTTTAATCCCCACACACGAGAGAAAGCTAGAAATGACCTCCGGAGGAGAACGAAGCGCCGGAATGCAAAACGGACAACGGGGAAAATGCTCGGATGCATGAGATGAACACGTATGCAAATGCAGTGCACATGAGACATGATATGAGATGCATGACAAAGACAACAACACACGGAGACAAAACCCGAACCCGAGAAAATAAATATAACTTAACGCCGGAGACGGCAAGAGTTGGAGTACAAATAGGGAAAGTTACATCCGGGGTGTTACAACACTCCACCACTACGAAAAGATCTCGTCCCGAGATCTAGGACTGAAAGAACTCCGGGTACTCAGAACGGAGGTGATCCTCGCGTTCCCATGTAGCTTCACGGTCGGAATGGTGAGACCACTTGACTTTGAGAAATTTGATTGACTTGTTGCGAGTCTTGCGTTCAGTCTCTTCAAGAATAGCAACTGGGTGCTCACGATAAGAGAGATCTTCTTGGAGCTCAATGTCCTCGAAGTTGACTGTGCGGTCAGGAGTCTTGAAGCACTTTCGAAGCTGAGAGACATGGAACACATCATGAACATTTGCAAAGTTTGAAGGAAGCTCGAGTTGATAGGCGAGGTCGCCTCTCTTGCTGACAATCTTGAAAGGTCCCACGTATCTAGGGGCAAGCTTCCCTTTGATACCGAAGCGACGAGTACCTTTCATAGGAGAGACACGGAGGTAAACATGATCTCCAATCTCAAAAGCCAAATCACGGTGCTTACTATCATAGTAGCTCTTCTGGCGGGATTGGGCTGCTTTGAGGTTATCACGAATGACTTTGCACATTTCTTCTGCTTCTGTGATTAAGTCATTACCCAAAAGCTGACGTTCACCGGTTTCAGACCAGTTGAGAGGGGTACGGCACTTCCTGCCATACAGAATTTCAAAAGGGGCCTTGCCTGAACTTGCTTGAAAACTATTGTTGTAGGAGAATTCAGCATAAGGAAGACAATCCTCCCACTTCATGCCGAAGGAGATCACACAAGCCCTGAGCATATCTTCAAGAATCTGGTTGACACGCTCGACTTGACCGCTTGTTTGAGGATGGAAAGTTGTGCTGAAGCGGATGTTGGTGCCCATGGACTTCTGAAAAGAATCCCAAAACTTTGAGGTAAAGATGCTGCCACGGTCTGAAGATATCACTTGAGGAATACCGTGCAGAGAGACAATTCGAGAGGTATAGAGTTCCGCCAATTGAGCTGCAGTGATCGACTCTTTGATAGGCAGAAAATGAGCCACTTTGGTGAGCTTGTCGATGACAACGAATATAGCATCATTGCCACGCTTGGACTTTGGAAACCCAGTTACGAAGTCCATTTCAATGTGGTCAAACTTCCATTCTGGAATGGCAAGAGGTTGGAGGAGACCAGCTGGCCTTTGGTGTTCTGCCTTCACTCTTCTGCAGACATCACACTCATTCACGAATTGAGCGATCTCGCGCTTCATTCGAGTCCACCAATAAGCTTGCTTGAGGTCCTGATACATCTTCGTGCTCCCAGGGTGGATGGAGAGGAGAGAATTGTGAGCCTCGTTCATGATCACTTTACGGAGGTCACCTTTGGGCACAACAATACGATCCTCGAAGAAGAGAGTGTCCTTGTCATCAAGGCGGTAGCACTTGTACTTGGACTGACTCTTGGCAATCCCAATCTTCACCTTTTTCACCATAGCATCAGGAAGCTGGGCTTGGTGAATCTGGTCTTCTAAGGTAGGAGAGACTTGAAGGTTGGCGAGGAAACCTTGAGGAACAACTTGCAGATTCAGTTTGCGGAAAGCTTCACAAAGCTCGGGTTGATAAGGCTTAAGAATCAGACTGTTGCAGTAGGCCTTTCTGCTCAAAGCGTCAGCAATCACATTGGCCTTGCCTGGAGTATACTCAATACTCGGATTATACTCTTGAATCATTTCAACCCATCGAGTTTGCTTGAGGTTGAGATTAGGCTGAGTGAAGATGTACTTGAGACTCTTGTGATCAGTGAAAATGTCCACTTTTCTTCCCAATAGAAGATGTCTCCAAGTCAAAAGAGCATGCACAACTACCGCCAACTCGAGATCATGAGTGGGGTAGTTCTTCTCATTAGGCTTCAACTGGGAGATGTATAAGCAACAACTTTCTTCTCTTGCATCAAAACTGCGCCAAGACCTTGGAGAGAGGCATCACAAAAGACCTCGTACGGCTTGGATTCATCAGGCGGAGTCAGAACTGGAGCAATGATCAATTTCTCTTTCAAAGTGTTGAAAGCAATATCACACTCCGGAGACCAAACGTATTTGACGTGCTTCTGAAGAAGATTTGAGAGAGGCTTCGCAATCTTAGAAAAGTTTTCAATGAATCTTCGGCAATAGCTTGCGAGTCCGAGAAAACTGCGGAGTTGCTTCACGTTCTGAGGAGGTTCCCAATTCACAATTGCAGACACCTTCTCAGGATTCACAGAAATGCCCTTGGTAGAGATGATATGACCAAGATAAAGAACCTCATCGAGCCAAAATTCACACTTGGAGAACTTAACGTAGAACTGATGTTCTCTGAGCTTATCAAGAACCAAACGCAAGTGCTTGGCATGATCTTCCTTGTTCTTTGAGAAAACCAGAATGTCGTCGAGATAGACCAAAACGAAGTCATTGGTGTAGGCGTTGAAGATGAAGTTCATCATGCGAGAGAACGTCGGAGGAGCGTTGGCGAGGCCAAAAGACATGACAGTGTATTCATATGAACCAAAGCTTGTTCTGAATGCTGTCTTGGGAATATCTTCTTCACGAATGCGAATCTAGTGATAACCCATACGGAGATCAAGCTTGGAGAATACTTGAGCACCTTTGAGTTGTTCGAACAGTTCATTGATGTTGGGAAGTGGGTATTTGTTCTTGATGGTCTTCTTGTTCACTGGACGGTAATCAACACAAAGTCGGTCCGTTCCATCCTTATTCTTCACAAAAAGAACACCACAACCCCACGGAGAAGAACTAGGCCGGATGAGACCCATTCTCTCTTTCTCATCGAGTTGCTTCTTCAGCTCCTTCAACTCTTCAGGTCCGAGCTTGTAAGGACGTTTGCACACAGGTTCCGTGCCAGGCTCAAGATCAATAACGAATTCAACTGGCCGGTGCGGAGGCATTCCTGGGAGCTCTTCTGGAAAGACGTCTTGATATTAGTAAATGACTGGAATTTGTGAGATAGCATCCAATTCACCCTTCTCATTGAGAGAAAACAGATGAATGTTATTATCCCGTGCGGCAAAGACAATTACATCCTCAGACAAATGAGTCAATTGAATCTGCCTAGCTGCACAATCAAGTTGAGCCTTGTGCTTAGAAAGCCAATCCATCCTGAGAATAAGATCAATATCCGAGTTACCAAGAACCATTGGAGAAGCCAGAAACTTGAAATCACCCATCATGATAGAAATATCCGGAATCTCGTGATTAGCAAGCAAACATTTACCCGGAGAGACGACTGCTAACGGTTTATGCATAACTTGGGAAGCCGACTCATGCTTAGATGCAAAAGGTTTCGAGATGAAGCAATGAGATGCACCAGTGTCAAAAAGAACTTTTGCAGGTTTATCATTAACAGGAAGGTTACCCATGATCACATCTGACGAGTCCTCTGCCTGAGCTGCATTCATCAAATTGACCTTGGCATGCTTGGTGTTATGCTTGACCATAGCTGTACTTGCCGATCTGACAGGAGGAGGAAGAGGAAGACGCCTCTGGTTGAAACACTTGTTGGCATAGTGACCCTTCTGTTGGCAATTGTTGCACGTGACCTCTGAAAGCGGACGGTGATATGGAGCACTCGATCTTGGAGCTTGAGACGAAGTCTTGTTCTGAAAGCCTGGGTTGGATGGGTGGGAAGAACCACTGCCACCTTTGCTCTTCTGCTGATACGGCTGACGGAACGGAGGAGGAGGAAGCCAAAACTTCTGCTGCTTGGCCACTTGAGTAGAGGAAGAAGGAGTAACATCTCTGACTCGCTTCTTGGAAGCATCACACCTCAACTGAGCAGCCTCTTGCTTCAGTGCCATGTTGTAGAACTCATCGTATCTCAAGGGCTCGAAGAGAACAAGAGCGAGCTGAATATCTTCTCTGAGACCACCCCTAAACTAATATATCATGCTCTTCTCATCAGACACGTCCTGCTTGGCAAAGCGGGCAAGCTTCTGGAACAATTTGTTGTAGTCATAGACAGACAAAGAGCCTTGCTTCAGATTGCGCAATTCCTCATGCTTGCTTTCAATCACGCTCTGCGGAATATGATGAGCTCGGAAATCTCGATGGAAATCATCCCAAGTGATAACACGTCCACCTCTGGAATCCCTGTACTGCTGGAACCATTCTGCAGCTTGATCTTTGTGTTGGAAGGAAGCGAACTTGACAAAGTCCTCAGGCCTGACGTTACTGCACTCGAAATGCTTACATAGATCCATAAGCCAATCGTCAGCATCGGTTGCCTCAACACAATTGCTGAAAGTCTTTGGCCCGTTAGCAAGGAACTGGTTGAGTGTAGCAAAGTGACTCTGATTGCTGCCTTGATTCCCTTGACTGCCATGATTGCGCTCTTGAAGAATTTGCATGATCAGCTGAGTGTTTGCATTGGTTGCGGCCATCACAGCTTGCCATGCCTCTGGAGGAGGTGGAGGCGGTGGCGGATCTTGATTCTGGTTCTGACTGGTGCTCTTAGCGGGAGCCATCCTGAAGAGGTTGACCATCGTTAGCACATGATAGATAAATATTGAAGCTGAATCCAACGGAATGAAAATTGCAATATATAGTCTTCACATCTGAACAAACTGAACGAATGCATTCCTCTTCAAATGGTCACATCTCCATAAATTGAGAAGCCACGTAGAATTAAGATAGAGAAATAAATCAACAAGGTACGGATCAAGAACGAATAATCGGTAAGAAATCCCAATTTCAAACCAATATCCATGGAAGAAGAACTAGAGCTACTAGAATTCCCACCTATGAAACTCCCGAACCTTTCCAGTTATGCAATCAGGTGTTGGGGATACAGGGGAAGCATAATATCTCACCCAAACTAGCAAATCCTACATCTAGCTGTATCCATCCTTCAACACATAACCAAGAAACCTTCGGAAACCATCTACCTCAACCTTCGAAAAGCATCTGTTATACAAGTTATGGCGATACTCCCGAACTCCCGCCCCAGTACTGGGTGGCGTCGAGGTTATCTCACCAACGAAATGCATAAAAGAGATTTTCGATGTCGGCGAACATATCTCAAGTATTCCAGAATTGCAACGATAAAATTATGATGACAACACCTCAGAGCTCAACTCCCCGGGACAGTTCCACTAAACCCCTGATAGGAGGCACCAAGACAATGTTCTCATCATAAGCCATCGGAACGATTCCAAGATACTCGCGCGATCCTAAAAATTTTTTTAGTGAAATTTGAGAAGAGAAGAGTCAAAACTCTACGTCAGGAAGCCTTACCAGAGCGATGAGGAGACTGGGAAGTAAAAGGATTCCTAAGCTCTCCGATATATAATTCCTAAATGACTCAAAACATTTTTTCTAGACACAACTCGGCTGCTAAAAACGATCAAACAATGGGGCTCCTAAGGTCAGGGATGGCTCTGATTACCAACTTGTAACGCCCTCGATGCGGCTATAGCTCCCACGTGTCGAGGCACGACTTAGGGACATAACCGCATTGAAAGCAATGTCGCAAGTCAGGCAATCGTTACAACATCCCATGTAATATATAATAAAAAGGGGGAGATACATAGTTGGCTTACACTCGCCACGTCACATCAAAGTACATGAATAACATCCATCATACAAACACTCATGGCCCGACTACGGCGCCAAAATAGAAGAAAACCCAACATGTGACAAGGCCCTGAATCGAATCCCCAACTAGGCACCACTACTGATCATCGGGAAAGGAAACATAATAACGCTGAGAGTCCTCGTCGAACTCCCACTTGAGCTCGTAATCGTCACACGGAGCGGAATCACCTGGACCTGCATCTGGAGTTATAGTAACTGTGAGCCACAGGGACTCAGCAGTCTCGCACCCTCGCAATCAAGACTATTTAAGCTTATAGGAAGGGTAAGGCAAATGTATGTGGAGCTGCAGCAAGCGACTAGCATTTATGGTGGCTAACTTATACGCAAAAGAGAGCGAGAAGAGGAGGCAAAGCACGAGCGAGAATCTAAAGGAACAACCTGCGCAAGCATTACTCCAACACCGTGTCCACTTCCCGGACTCCGCCGAGAAGAGGCCATCACGGTAACACACTCGTTGATTCATTTTAATTTAATTAAGGTTCGAGTTATCTACAACCAGACATTAACAAATTCCCATCTGCCCATAACTGCGGGCACGGCTTTCGAAAGTTCAATCCCTGTAGGGGAGTCCCAACTTAGCCCATGACAAGCTCTCACGGTCAACGAAGGAATAGACCTCCTCCCAAGATGTTCCGATCAGACTCGGTATCTCGGTAACTCAAGACACTTCGACAGGTTAAAACAAAACCAGCAACACCGCCCGAATGTGCCGACAAATCCCGATAGGAGCTGCACATATCTCGTTCTCAGGGCACACTCAGATTGTCCAAACTTCCGGTAGGCCAGACCAGAGTTGCCCCTGGTAGCCACCGGCGGCTGGCGGTTTGGACCAACACTCAGAGGAGCACTGGCCCGGGGGGGGGGGGGGGGGTTAAAATAAGATGACCCTTGAGTCTGCAGAACCCAAGGGAAAGAAAAGGGCTAGGTGGCAAATGGTAAAACCAAGGTTGGGCATTGCTGGACAAGCTTTAATCAAGGCGAAAAATCAAGGGGTTCCCATTATAACCCAACCGCGTAAGGAACGCAAAATCCGAGAACATAACACCGATATGACGGAAACTTGGGCGGCAAGAGTGGAACAAAACACTAGGCGAGAGGCCGAGCCTTCCACCCTTTACCAAGTATATAGATGCATTAAGATAACATAGCAATATAATGATATCCATCTTCACCTGCAACTAGCAACGCTATAAGAGGGGCTGAGCAAAGCGGTAACATAGCCAATCAACGATTTGCTAGGACAATGGTGGGTTAGAGGTTCAACATGGCAATTGGGAGGCTGACAAGCAAAAGGTAGGCATCGTAGCATTGGCATAGCAAGAGCGAGCAAACTAGCATAGCAAAGATAGTAGTGATTTCGAGGGTATGATCATCTTGCCTGCACAGTTGTCAGAGTTGACTGGATCCTCACAAGCAAACTCAACGGGCTCCTCGGTAGCGAACTCGTCTCCCAGCTCTACCCAAACAAGACAAAGAAACAACAAGGACAGAATCAACCACGTGCAAGACCAAGCAATATGATGCAATGATGATATGCTATGCGGGATGCGATGCAGGATGCAAAATGCAAGATATGACAGGAAATGCATGAACCTGGCATCAACTTGGAATTCCAAGGGTGCCACTAGAAAGATGAGATGAAATCGCTTGAAAACGTATAAAGAACACCGGAATCGGAGTTACGGTTTGGAAATGGCAAGCGTTTCAAAATTGACTCCGGTCTGCGATTTGCAGCAAGTAGGCATCTAAATGCAATGAGATTAACATGCTACCGCCACCAAACATGACAACAAAATACATGGCAGGGATGCACACAAGATGCTTAACAAAAGACTAGCACTGAGCCACGGTCAATTCATCCATTATGAGGTTCAAACAAGCATGGCAAAAACGCAAATGCAAACAGATTCCAGACTTGGTGAAATTAACACTTGTCTGAAATTTCAGATCACGAAGCCCTCTTCGGAGCAACAAAACAACATGATACATGACCTGACTATGACAAGGAAGAACATAGCATGGAGCTACTCAACAAGCTTAACAAAAGTCCCAAAGTGACCTGGGGCCAAAAGGGATCACAAAATATACTAACGAGCACACGAACATAGCTAAAACACAATCAGTTTTCACTTAGTGAAAACTGAGACATGATGAAATATAACTCACGAAGGCATGTAAACGAGCTCGATGCACTCACTACGGTGCAAGTCATGGCAAGACAAGCATACATCCATTAAGAAGGCACAAAATACAATCTAGACATGACAAGAACAATGGCATAGCATGCACGGATCAACTACAATAACATCGGCAAAATCGCAAACGAGTTGACGATCTGCCCAGATTCACCACGAAGCAAAAGTAGAGCTCGATTGACTCAAGCTAGTGTGCTCCATAATTGCAAACAAAGACATGGATGGATAGATCATAACATGATTAACAAAACTCCTTTACTGATCATCCTCAAAAGAGGCTCCGATCACTAGGAAACAGGCTGAACATATGGCATCATGAACTAAATAATCCCAGACTTAGTGAAAACTACTAAGTCCCTGAAAACAGATTTACTGGGTGCCTCACTTTGCAAGCTTGCACAAGTCACCACACACATCCTAGAAATGCATGGGTTGCACCTATGGAAAGAAGACAAAATCATTAACAAAGCATATGAAGGACTCACAGGCACATCATGCACACAATAATCATGGCAAAAATGACAAAAGTCTAAGATGAACTAGCAGATCTGACAATTAACTCACGAAGCCTCCTTCTAACAGCATTTCGGGCATCAGGATAAGCTCAAATGAAAATGATGCAATGGAACTAAATGATGTACTCGTCGAGACGAACATTTTGACATATCATATGCCCAAATCGGAGCTACGAATGAGGAGATACGGCCGGTCAAAGTAGGCATAAAAATCAGGGGAGAGGGAGAAAAAGTCAACCGAGATGATTTTGGATCTGAGATCCAGATCGGGGCTGCACGAAAATCGAGGAACGCCGGGGGAGCACTTTTCGCCGGAGCTTCACCGGAAACGGCGGGGACGGCGGCCGGACATGGCGGATCCGAGGCCGGGGCGGCGGCGTGGTGCGGCGGCGAGCTTGGACGGGGGCGGCGGCGAGCTTGGATGGGGCGGCTCCGGCGAGGTGGTGGCCTGGTGAGGCGGCGGTCGCCGGCCGGCGTCGAGGCGCGGGGCTCCGGCGTGGAGCCGCGGTGGCGCGGTCAGCGGAGGACGGCGGCGCGGGCGGTAGAGGATGGCGGCGCGGGGCGACCCGCGGTGGCGGCGGAGATGGGCTCGCGGGGGCCCCTCCTGGGCCTCCCGGGCCGGCGGCGGCGGGGAGCTGGGAGTCGGGCGCGGGCGAATGCGGCGCTGACACATGGCGGCGGTGGGCGGAGCGGACGCGTCCGGCGCCGGCGGACGTTGTCCGGCGCGCGGAGAGAGAAGATTTAGGGTTTCGGGGGAAGGGGACAACGAGAATTTTGGAGGGGGGCTATTTATAGGCATAAGTGGAGCTAGGAGACTCCAAATTGAGCACGGTTTACGGCCACGTGATCGTGATCGAACGCTCTAGGACATGGAGCAGAGTTTGGTGGGTTTTGGGCCAAATTGGAGGGGTGTTGGGCTGCAACACACACGAGGCCTTTTTGGTCCCTCATTTAACCGTTGGAGTATCAAACAAAGTCCAAATGATACGAAACTTGACAGGCGGTCTACCGGTAGTAAACCAAGGCCGCATGACAAGTCTCGGTCCATTCCGGAAATGTTTAATCCCCACACACGAGAGAAATCTAGAAATGACCACCGGAGGAGAACGAAGCGCCGAAATGCAAAACGGACAACGGGGAAAATGCTCGGATGCATGAGATGAACACGTATGCAAATGCAATGCACATGAGACATGATATGAGATGCATGACAAAGACAACAACACACGGAGACAAAACCCGAACCCAAGAAAATAAATATAACTTAACGCTGGAGACGGCAAGAGTTGGAGTACAAATAGGGAAAGTTACATCCGGGGTGTTACAACAGAGAACTCCCGCAAGATATTTTCCTCGAATACGATCCCAGTGGAGGAAGTCTTGTATCGTTTAACCTTATTTTCTAAAAGAGAGATGGGTAAGAAACATGTAGAAAATATGATCAGAATGCTATAAAATTTCATGATGCGAGGATACGCACATGCTTCTTAGAATGGAGTTGACATTCTTTTTCTGGACTGGAGTGGACTAGTTTTTTGGCCACTGGAATCTGCTTATTGTCAGTGGGAGTTGGGTTTCTCTGTGCTGGAGCAGTATCTATGGAGTTGGTTTATTATCTCCTGGTGTTTGGATCTTTTGCAAAGACCTGGTTTGTAACCCTTCAGATTCTAACATATCCGTCTTCCCCTTGCATGCCTTATATAGAAGAATGGTGATTCAATTATAAAACATGCTACAGCCGAGATGGAATAGGTACTGAAGAATAGAAAGGCATGACATATTGACATGTATTCCCTCCATCCGGAAATAAATGGATGGGTCTAGGTGTATTTCAGTTCTAGATACATCCAGTTTAATCCATTTCTGCGACATTTAATCCAGACGGAGGGAGTATGATGTAAGAGCTAGGGATACGACACGATAACACAGTAAAAAACACTGAAAAACCCACTGCAGAACCAAAGTATTCAAACCCACTCATATGAGATAGTACACTCATGCAGCTCAGGATGCAAAACTACCAGGCAGTTTTCCTTGCAAAAATCAACACTGTGGCCTTTAATCGTACATTTTGCTACAACTAAATTTAGATCAGATAAAGGTTGGATTCACGCTGATTAACAAAATACATGCAGATGTAAAAATATAGTATTATACAACAGGTACTTACATCTACATTGGAGCACAAAGAATTCCTGCAAGAATCTTTCCTCATAAACGATATCATTACAGAAATTCTTCTATTTGTTAAGCTTATTTTCTAAAAGAGAGGTGGGTAAGAAACATGTAGAAAATATGATCAGCATGCTATAAAATTTCATGATGCAAGGATACGCTGTAGCGACCAGACCTCAAACAGTCCAATCTCTGTGCTCCACTGTCATCCCTGGATCAGTAATGCTGACACCACACAGTACTTGAAGGATTTATAACAGAGTAGCAATCACACACTTATTACATCGAGTGTCTCAAAAGAGAACCTATTACAGTAAATATGGCTTAAGGCCATATAATAACGATAACAGCGGAAGGCTTGGAAGATAAGTGAGTCCATCAACTCCAATGGCATCACTTAGTATAGAACCATGACCTAAAGGCACCTTAATCGTCGTCTGAAAAGTCTGCAACATGAACGTTGCAGCCCGAAACGGGTCAGCACATGGAATATGCTGGCAATGTAACACATAGAGAGCAATGAAGAAATAAGACTATACTACATGCATATTTGGCTGGTGGAAAGCTCTATGGATACAGTTTTGCGTAAACCAATTTTTCCCTACTGCAAAGGAATAGATTTTATTTAACTATCATGGTAGTTGTTAAACATTGAGAATGGTTGACAGCATTCTCAATCCCAATTAAGCATCATCATTAAAACCCAACAAAATTAATTGGAGTAACATGATGAGATTCACATGATAATCCAGGTACTAGATACTCAAGATGTCCATAACCGGGGACACGGCTAACCATGATTAGTTTATACACTCTGCAGAGGTTTGCGCACTTTTCCCCACAAGACTCGATCTCCTCCGTTGGGATTCTCGCACTACAAGGTGTTTGAGAAACGGATGACCGAGACATAGTCTTTCAGAAGCGCTAGCACCTTACGATCGGGTAGACCGTTACACCTACTTTCCCCTACATCTGCTAGTCTACCACTATAAGAGTTCCGACGTAATCAACTATGCTAGATCCCATAGTAGCTTGTGGCTGCACACGGAAGTTTCTAGCATGAATAATCTCATGATCCCTTTGAGCCTGGGTGGCGGTCCAAAAGAGAAACAGGCAATCGCTAGAATACCCAGGTGCCTCAATCCACCCAGATGTGTATTTAAGTTGCCACCTTAGATAAACCATTAATTTAACAATCTCACATCTATCATGGATACACTCACCAATCCACGTCTACTAGCATAGCATGGCATAATAAGCAAACGTAGAAGTAATTCCCAAAGGTTTGATAATAGAACAGGTGATAGGTACCTGAACTACTTCCCAGAACCCACAATTTAATTACTTCCTAATCATGCAAGGTGTGAGGATTGATCTAATGCAATAAAAACAGGGTAGTAGGAGGTATGATCAAAGTGTTACTTGCCTTGCTGATGATCCGCAAAACCTAGCGATTCGAAGTAGCAAGCGGTGCACTCCAGGTACTCTATCGCAAACAAACAAGCATACAATAAGTACTCAACTAATGCACAGGTAAAACTCAAATAAGATATCTAACCAGAAAGTTCAACTTAAGAACTCCGGTTGGCAAAAAGAATCAAATCGAACGAAGCAACGAAAGACAAACGGCAAAAGAAACACGCTTCGTTTACTATTCTGGATCTAGGGAAATTTCTACAGTGGCAAAAACTGGTTTGAGTTGGTTAAGCGAAAAGAGGGTTTCGAGATGAAACTCCAGGCGCTTGAATCACCTGATTTCGATAAACGAGCGAAAAGTTATACTAGAACGAAAATCGGATCAGGAATCGCGTTTAGAAAAATCGCGGATTTAATCCGAGAAAAAGAAAAACGACAAACATATTAACGAATGAACGTTCGTTATCTGGATCTAAACGATGAACGCGTTCGTTAAGAACGAACGAACGAGCGAACGCTCGCTAATTAACTAACCCGAAAAAAACCGATCTAACAAAAAAACAGATCTATGTTTTTTTTTAAACTGACCGGTTTTCTTCGCGAAAACCGAGGCAACGGCATCTACCTCGGCGGCTCCAGCAAATGGCGGCGGTGGCGGCGCGGCTCCGGTGATCGTCGGCGGAGGCGGGGCAGTGGGGTGGCGCGGGTGGCGACGTGGCGGGGCGGCGCGGGCGGCGGGTTGGCGGCGGCGGCGCGGCGGCTAGGGTTAGGGTTTGGGTGGGTGGCGGTTGGGCTATCCCGGGCCTCGGGCGGTGCTATAAAAAGGCCTCAGCGAGGGAGTCTTGGCCGGATACGGCCCGTAGGTCGGTTCGGACTTTTTTTATAATTACATTCAGAAAAAAACAAAAGAAATACTAAACGGTCTCTAAAAATCCCGAAATAAATTTTCCCCGGCTTCTAAAATCAAGCCGCACATGATGAACATTTATTTAGGGCCTAAATGCAATTTTGGAAAACGCGCATTTTTCCTAAATTCAAATAAAATAGCAAATAAAACCAAAATAAAATCTTATTTGAATTTTTTATTAAATCCTCAATATTTCTTTATTTTGGGAAAGTCATTTTATTCCCTCTCATATTTTGTATTAGAAATAGTTGAAGATAAAATAAATAAAATCAAATGATCCTATTTTCAAAATTTGAAAAACTCAAATATGAAAATAACGAAATCCCCAAATCTGTCCGAGGGTCCTTGAGTTGCGTAGAATTTCTAGGATCAACCAAAATGCAATAAAATATGATATGCAATGATGATCTAGTGTATAACATTCCAAATTGAAAATTTGGGATGTTACAAACCTACCCCCCTTAAGATGAATCTCGCCCTCGAGATTCGGGTTGGCTAGAAAATAGGTGAGGGTGGTCCTTCAGCAAATCCTCCTCTCGTTCCCAGGTGGCTTCATCCACCGTGTGGTGGCTCCACTGAACTTTGCAAAGCTTGATAACCTTGCTGCGGGTGACTCGACTAGCATATTCTAGAATACTGTCTGGTTTCTCCTCACAAGTCAAATCACTGTCCAACTGAATCGCTTCAAGTGGCACTGTATCTCTCAATGGTATATCAACCATCTCTGCGTGGCACTTCTTCAACTGGGAAACATGGAACACGTCGTGAACTCCTGGCAATCCTTCGGGCAATTCCAACTTGTAGGCTACTTCTCCCATACGCTCCAAAACTTTGTATGGTCCTACAAAGGGTGGCCCTAACTTTCCCTTAACTCCAAAGCGCTTAACTCCTGGAAGTGGAGATACTCGAATATAAACTCGGTCTCCGACTTCGTAAACTATCTCCTGCGTTTTGAATCTGCGTAGCTCTTCTGCCTGGACTGGGCTACTTTGAGCCTATCGCGAATCAATTTCACTTTCTGTTCAGACTCCTTAATCAGATCCGGTCCAAACAACTGGCGGTCTCCAACTTCATCCCAAGACAATGGGGTCCTGCACCTCCTTCCATACAAGGCTTCAAAAGGGGCCATCTTCAAACTAGATTGATAACTGTTCTTATAAGAGAACTCTACATATGGCAAATTCTCGTCCCAACTAGATCCGTAATCTAGCGCACAAGCTCTCAGCATATCCTCCAAAATCTGATTGACTCTCTCGGTCTGTCCATCTGTCTGCAGATGGAAAGCTGAACTGAACTCTAGCCTGGTACCCAAAGTTTCATGCAACTGATTCCAAAACTTTGAGGTAAATTGGGTTCCTCTATCTGATACAATGCTCCTTAGAACTCAATGCAGACATACGATTCTGGTCATGTATATCTTTGCCAACTTGGCACTAGTATAGGTAGTCTTCACTGGAATGAAATGAGCTACCTTTGTCAAATGATCGACTACAACCCAAATCGATTGATAGCCTGAACGAGTTCTGGGCAATCCTGTGATAGAATCCATGCCTAACTTATCCCACTTCCATTCGGGTATCGGCAAAGGTTGTAGCAATCCCGCTGGCTTCTGATGCTCTGCCTTTATCTCTAACATACATCACAAACTTCTACATAATCCGCAATATCCTTCTTCATTCCGGTCCACCAGAAAATATCCTTCAAATCCAAATACATCTTGGTATTCCCTGGGTGAATCGAATGTGGTGAATCATGGGCCTCTTGCAGAATTAACTTCCTGATCTCCGAATCATTAGGCACATAAATGCGGTCTTCAAACCATAAGGTATCGTGCTCATCCTCACGAAACCCTTTAGCTTTTCCCTTGCTCGCTTTCTCCTTAATAGAAGCGATCTCTTTGTAAGTCCTTTGAGCTTCTCTGATCTTGTCCATCAAAGTAGACTGAATCTCCAATGCTGCTACATAGCCTCTCGGGACTATCTCCAAACATAGGTCACAAAGGTTTTCGGCTAACTCCCTTGGTAAGTCTCCTGTCATTAAGGTGTTGACATGACTTTTATGGCTCAACGCGCCAGCTACTACGTTAGCCTTTCCGGGGTGATAATGCAATCTCATGTCATAATCCTTGATGAGCTCCAACCATCTCCTTTGCCTGAGATTCAACTCCTTCTACGTGAAAATATACTTCAAACTCTTGTGATCCGTGTATACCTCATAATGGTTTCCAATGAGAAAATGTCTCCAGGTCTTCAATGCATGCACTACGGCTGCTAACTCCAAATCATGTGTGGCATAATTCAACTCATGAGGCTTAAGCTGTCGTGAGGCATATGAAACAACTCTTCCTTCTCGCATAAGCACTGCTCCAAGTCCTCGACGTGAAGCGTCGCAATATACCTCATAATCCCTGGGTCTGATCTGGCAAAATCAACACGGGTGATGTAACCAAATGTTTCTTCAACTCCTGGAAACTGGCCTCACCTTCCTCAGTCCATATGAACTTGGTATCCTTCTTCAACAATTCTGTCATAGGCTTTGCAATCTTTGAGAAATTTTCAATAAATCTCTGGTAGTATCCTGCGAGTCCAAGAAAACTCCGGATCTCTCCAACTGTTGTTGGGGCTTCCCAATTTGTCACAGTGCCAACCTTGGTGGGATCTAATCCTATACCTTCTCCGGATATACGTGTCCGAGAAATCCAACTTCCTTCAACCAAAACTCACATTTGCTAAACTTGGAATATAACTGATGTTCTCTAAGCTTACCAAGTACCAAATGCAAGTGCTCCTTATGCTCCTCTTTGTTCTTCGAGTATACCAGGATATCATCGATGAACACTACGGCGAACTTATCCAAAAACTACATAAGCACCTTGTTCATCATGTTCATAAAATATGCAGGTGCGTTAGTCAGACCAAATGACATAACGGTATACTCGTACAGCCCATACCTGGTGGTAAAAGCCGTCTTAGGTGTATCCTGTTCTCGAATCTTCAACTGATGGTATCCTGATTGCTGGTCGATCTTGGAAAATACCTTAGCTCCTTGCAATCGATCAAACAGATCATTGATCATCGGTAGTGGGTACTTGTTCTTGATGATTACTTCATTCAATCCTCGATTATCAATAACCATCCTTAACGATCCATCCTTCTTTTCCACTAGAAGTACTGGCGATCCCCAAGGCGAAGAACTTGGGCGAATATAACCTTTATCCAGTAACTCCTTAATCTGCTTCTTAATCTCCACAAAATCCTTTGCGGGCATCCTATATGGTCTCTTAGATATTGGCCCTATGCCTGGCAAAAGCTCAATCAAAAACTCAATATCTCTATCCGATGGCATGCCTAGCAACTCTTCTGGAAATACATCAGGGAAATCCTTCACTACTGGTACTTCCTCCTGCACAACTCCTGTTAAACAATTTACTTGAGTCCTCTTCGGCACATGCCGGGATACATACTTGATCCTTCTCCCTTCTAGGGTGGTAAGCAAACTTGACTTACTGGCGCAATCGATGTTTCCTCCATACATCGAC
Source organism: Triticum aestivum (assembly GCF_018294505.1). Classification (NCBI taxonomy): domain Eukaryota; kingdom Viridiplantae; phylum Streptophyta; class Magnoliopsida; order Poales; family Poaceae; genus Triticum; species Triticum aestivum. Next base: position 172,719,278 of record NC_057803.1, read on the forward strand.
AGCCAATCCATACCCAGAATTACATCCAAACCTTTTGATTCCAAAATGGTCAAATCTGAGGGAAACAGATGCCTACCTATACTCAATGGCACTTGAAAACATCCCTTACTAGCCATATACTCCGCTCCTGGTGAGCTTACTAGCATAGGTGTTCTAAGAACTTTGGTGGGCAGGTGGTTATACTTATCCACGAATTCCCTTGATATGTATGAATGCGATGCACCAGTATCAAAAAGAACGAGTGCAGTAAATGACTTAACCAAGAACTTACCGATTACTGCATCCGGCTGTTCTTCAACCTCCTCCACGTTAACGTGGTTCAACTGTCCCCTATTGAAAGGGTTCGGCTTCTTCACAGAGCTTCCATTGCCATTTCCATTCTGGGATTCAGGACATTCATTGGCATAATGTCCGGTCTTCTGGCACTTGAAACAAGTGACTTGGCTCAGGTCTCTCTTGGCCGGGGTTGATGGGTTGGTGCGGTTCTGTCTATTGCTTCCTCCATTCCCATTACCATTCTTGGTGCCATTGTGATTGTGCGAGCTACCTCCTCCATGGGTATGCTGAAAATGTCCTCCTGGCCTAGGGGTAAAACATGGCTTCTGCTGAGCTCCTGAATTGTACTTCCCTTGTCCATACTTCCTCTTGTGGTTCTGAATCTGTTGTTGCTTCCCTTCAATCATGAGAGCACGATCTACCAACTCCTGGTAGTTGTTGAAGGTTGCTACCATCAACTGCATGCTCAACTCATCATTCAGTCCTTCCAGAAACTTCTCTTGCTTAGTTGCATCCATAGCTACATCATCTGGGGCATAGCGTGCTAACTTACTAAAGTCCTCCACATACTGGCCAACTGTCCGTCCTCCTTGGCGCAAGTTGCAAAACTCACGCTTCTTCATGGCCATAGCTCCTGCTAAAACATGGGTAGTACGGAAAGCCTGTTGAAACTAGTCCCATGTGATAGTGTCGATAGGGAAAGTGGCTGTGAAATTCTCCCACCATGATGATGCGGGTCCTTCAAGCTGATGTGCGGCAAACTTTACCTTTTCCGCATCTGTGCATCCTGCCATGGTCAACTCCCTTGCTACCTTGCGGAGCCAATCATCTGCTACTATAGGCTTGGTGCTACTGGAAAACACCGGCGGATTCAACCTAAGAAAACGGGCTAAGTGATCAACAGGTGGTGGTGGTGGTGGGTTGTTGTTGTTCCCTTGATTCTGATTCTGGACTAGTAACTGCATCAATGTGTTCTGCTGCTCGATCAACTGAGTGAGCTCCGGTGGGAAGGTAAATCCGGGGTCATGTCTCGGAGGCATCTGAGGGTTTAGAAAAGATGAGATTTAAGAATAGAGAGGGGTCTAGAGAGAAAACACTACCCATATGCACATGAGGCAAACGCAAACAATTCACTTCATTCAATCAAACAAGGGCATACAATCGATCTAACTATCGCAAAAGTGCTCGGACTACTATATTTACATGGTGGACTACTACTACTGATGGGGTGGTCTACCAGATATATTCTTCGGTTGCAGACTCCATGATATCCGCTCCAGCTTCATCAACATAGTCATCATCGCTATCATCTGGATCCGAGTCAGTGTCGTCAATGATGATGTAGTCTTCCGGGCGAATCTCCTTGGGTTCTTCGTATTCTTTTACTGGTGTAGGGCCTCCCATGAATATTCCGATCTTCATTGTTAAGTCGGCATTCTTGTCCACTAGTACTTTGATTTCCTCTTCATAATCTTCACGTGTGGCCTTGAGTTCTTCCTCGAGTTCCTTGATTCTAGTCCTTGCGTTCTTCAGATCTATCATGTCGGCGCACATCTGGTTTCCTGACATCAAATGTGTTGGTTTAACTCCTGGATAAAAGCTGCAATTGATCTATCCTTCCTGGTGCTGATCATCTCCCAGTGCTCATCTCGGCGCCCACAAATCTGGTAGATAGTATCCTTGAGATCATTGCGGTAAACTTCTCCAATGCATCCCATGGCGATGTGAGATACCATGCTCTTTCCTAGAATCCAAGTTGGTGCATCAAAATAAAATTCTATGGGTTCAGTGACTGGCATGAACGTCCTTCCTGGAAGTTGAACTTGAATCATCCAGCGCTCCTCTTCAGGTAAAGTGGCGTTGTAGGTTCTGGTGAAGCTTTGTACTCCTATGTTTAGGTATCTAGTGACTTCCTTCAAGTGACGTCCAAAGGGTTTATCTTCATCCGGTTGCGTGAACTTGTTCCTTGCATCCGTCATCCTAAAAGAGCAGAAAAGATGAGAAGTCAGAATGAGAAGAGAGTGAGTAGTGATCTAGGGCTTTAGCTTAGTGGTCATGTCCTACAGTTAGCGTGTGCTCTGATACCATCTTGTAGCGACCAGACCTCAAACGGTCCAATCTCTGTGCTCCGGTGTCATCCCTGGATCAGTAATGCTGACACCACATGGTACTTGAAGGATTTATAACAGAGTAGCAATCACACACTTATTACATCGGGTGTCTCAAAAGAGAACTTATTACAATAAATATGGCTTAAGGCCATCTAATAACGATAACAGCGGAAGGCTTGGAAGATAAGTGAGTCCACCAACTCTAACGGCATCACTGAGTATAGAACCACGACCTAAAGGCACCTTAATCGTCGTCTAAAAAGTCTGCAACATGAACGTTGCAGCCCAAAACGGGTCAGCACATGGAATATGCTGGCAATGTAACACATAGAGAGCAATGAAGAAATAAGACTATACTACATGCATATTTGGCTGGTGGAAAACTCTATGGTTACAGTTTTGCGTAAAGCCAATTTTTCCCTACTACAAAGGAATAAATTTTATTTAACTATCATGGTAGTTGTTAAACATTGAGAATGGTTGACAGCATTCTCAATCCCAATTAAGCATGATCATTAAAACCCAACAAACTTAATTGGAGTAACATGATGAGATTCACATGATAATCCAGGTACTGGATACTCAAGATGTCCATAACCGGGGACACGGCTAACCATGATTAGTTTATACACTCTGCAGAGGTTTGCGCACTTTTCCCCACAAGACTCGATCTCCTCCGTTGGGATTCTCGCACTACAAGGTGTTTGAGAAATGGATGACCGAGACATAGTCTTTCAGAAGCGATAGCACCTTACGATCGGGTAAACCGTTACACCTACTTTCCCCTACATCTGCTAGTCTACCACTGTAAGAGTTCACACGACTTAATCAACTATGCTAGAGCCCATAGTAGCTTGTGGCTGCACACGGAAGTTTCTAGCATGAATAATCTTATGATCCCTTTGAGCCTGGGTGGCGGTCCAAAAGAAAAATAGGCAATCACTGGAATACCTAGGTGACTCAATCCACCTAGATGTGTATTTAAGTTGCCACCTTAGATAAACCATTAACTTAACAATCTCACATCTGTCATGGATACACTCACCCAATCCACGTCTACTAGCATAGCATGGCATGATAAGCAAGCGTAGAAGTAACTCCCAAAGGTTTGATAATAGAACAGGTGATAGGTACTACCTCAACTACTTCCCAGAACTGACAATTTAATTAGATCCTAATCATGCAAGGTGTGAGGATTGATCTAATGCAATAAAAACTGGGTAGTAGGAGGTATGATCAAAGTGTTACTTGCCTTGCTGATGATCCACAAAACCTAGTGATTCGAAGTAGCAAGCGACGCACTCCGGGTACTCTATCGCAAACAAACAAGCATACAATAAGTATTCAACTAATGCATAGGTAAAACTCGAATAAGAGATCTAACCAGAAAGTTCAACTTAAGAACTCCGGTTGGCAAAAAGAATCAAATCGAACAAAGCAACGAAAGACAAACAGCAAAAAAAATAGGCTTCGTTTACTATTCTGGATCTAGGGCAATTTTTACAATGGAAAAAACTGGTTTGAGTTGGTTAAACGGAAAGAGGGTTTCGAGACGAAACTCCAGGCGCTTGAATCGCCTGTTTCCGATAAACGAGCGAAAAGTTATACTAGAACGAAAATCGGATCAGAAATCGCGATCAGAAAAATCGGGGATTTAATCCGAGAAAAAGAAAAACGACGAACAGATTAACGAACGAACGTTCATTATGTGGATCTAAACGTGAACGCGTTCGTTAAAAACGAACGAACGAGCGAACGCTCGCTAATTAACTAAACCGGGGAAAAACGATCTAACGAAAAAAACATATCTAAGTTTTTTTTTGAAAAAACCGATCAGTTTTCTTCGCGAAAACCGAGGCAACAACGTCTACCTCGGCGGCTCCGGCGAAAGGCGGCGCGGCTCCGGCGATCGTCGGCGGCGGC